>NW_027619135.1:0-52000 GCF_964187855.1 Myxine glutinosa
ACCACTTTTCGCACTTGTGTTGGTGCAGAAAACCATTTTTGCACTTGTATTAGTGTGGAAAAAACACTTTTGCACTTGTGATAGTGTTGAAAAACCACTTTTCGCACTTGTGTTAGTGTTGAAAAACCACTTTTCGCACTTGTGTTGGTGCAGGAAAACCACTTTTGCACTTGTATTTGTGTGGAAAAAACTTTTACACTTGTGATAGTGTTGAAAAACCACTTTTCGCACTTGTGTTAGTGTTGAACAACCACTTTTCGCACTTGTGTTGGTGCAGGAAACCACTTTTGCACTTGTGTTAGTGTGAAAACCACTATTCGCACTTGTGTTAGTGTTGAAAAACCACTTTTCGCACTTGTGTTGGTGCAGGACACCACTTTTGCACTTGTATTAGTGTGGAAAAACGACTTTTCGCAACTTGTGTTAGTGTTGAAAAACCACTTTTCACACATGTGTTATTAAAGGAAACCACTTTTCGCACTTGTGTTGGTGCAGGAAACCACTTTAGCACTTGTATTAGTATGGAAAAACCACTTTTCGCACTTGTGTTGGTGTTGAAAAACCACTTTTCGCACTTGTGTTAGTGTTGAAAAACCACTTTTCGCACTTGTGTTGGTGCAGGAAACCACTTTCGCACTTGTGTTAGTGTTGAAAACCCACTTTTCGCACATGTGTTAGTGTTGAAAACCCACTTTTCGCACATGTGTTAGTGTTGAAAAACCACTTTTCGCACTTGTGTTGGTGCAGAAAACCATTTTTGCACTTGTATTAGTGTGGAAAAAACACTTTTGCACTTGTGATAGTGTTGAAAAACCACTTTTCGCACTTGTGTTAGTGTTGAAAAACCACTTTTCGCACTTGTGTTGGTGCAGGAAACCACTTTTGCACTTGTATTAGTGTGAAAAAACACTTTTGCACTTGTGATAGTGTTGAAAAACCACTTTTCGCACTTGTGTTAGTGTTGAAAAACCACTTTTCGCACTGGTGTTGGTGAAGGAAACCACTTTTTGCACTTGTGTTAGTCGTTGAAAACCCACTTTTCGCACATGTGTTAGTGTTGAAAAACCACGTTTCGCACTTGTATTAGTGTGGAAAAAACACTTTTCACACTTGTGTTAGTGTTGAAAACCCACTTTTCGCACTTGTGTTAGTGTTGAAAAACCACTTTTCACACTTGTGTTAGTGTTGAAAAACCACTTTTCGCACTTGTGTTGGTGCAGGAAACCACTTTTGCACTTGTATTAGTGTGGAAAAAACACTTTTTGCACTTGTGATAGTGTTGAAAAACCACTTTTCGCACTTGTGTTAGTGTTGAAAAACCACTTTTCGCACTTGTGTTAGTGTTGAAAACCCACTTTTCGCACATGTGTTAGTGTTGAAAAACCACTTTTCGCACTTGTGTTGGTGCAGGAAACCACTTTTCGCACTTGTGTTAGTGTTGAAAAACCACTTTTCGCACTTGTGTTAGTGTTGAAAAACCACTTTTCGCACTTGTGTTGGTGCAGGAAACCACTTTTGCACTTGTATTAGTGTGGAAAAAACACTTTTTGCACTTGTGATAGTGTTGAAAAACCACTTTTCGCACTGGTGTTGGTGAAGGAAACCACTTTTTGCACTTGTGTTAGTGTTGAAAACCCACTTTTCGCACATGTGTTAGTGTTGAAAAACGACGTTTCGCACTTGTGTTAGTGTTGAAAAACCACTTTTCGCACTTGTATTAGTGTGGAAAAAACACTTTTCGCACTTGTGTTAGTGTTGAAAACCCACTTTTCGCACTTGTGTTAGTGTTGAAAATCCACTTTTCGCACTTGTGTTAGTGTTGAAAAACCACTTTTCACACTTGTGTTCGTGCAGGAAACCACTTTTGCACTTGTATTAGTGTGGAAAAACCACTTTTCGCACTTGTGTTAGTGTTGAAAAAACACTTTTTGCACTTGTATTAGTGTGGAAAAAACACTTTTTGCACTTGTGATAGTGTTGAAAAAACACTTTTTGCACTTGTGTTAGTGTTGAAAAACCACTTTTCGCACTTGTGTTGGTGCAGGAAACCACTTTTGCACTTGTATTAGTGTGGAAAAACCACTTTTCGCACTTGTGTAAGTGTTGAAAAACCACTTTTTGCACTTGTGTTAGTGTTGAAAAACCACTTTTCGCACTTGTGTTAGTGTTGAAAAACCACTTTTCGCACTTGTGTTGGTGCAGGAAACCACTTTTGCACTTGTATTAGTGTGGAAAAAACACTTTTTGCACTTGTGATAGTGTTGAAAAACCACTTTTTGCACTTGTGTTAGTGTTGAAAAACCACTTTTCGCACTTGGGTTGGTGCAGGAAACCACTTTTCGCACCTGTGTTGGTGCAGGAAACCACTTTTCGCACTTGTGTTGGTGCAGGAAACCAATTTTGCACTTGTATTAGTTTGGAAAAACCACTTTTTGCACTTGTGTTAGTGTTGAAAGACCACTTTTCGCACTTGTGTTGGTGCAGGAAACCACTTTTGCACTTGTATTAGTGTGGAAAACCAACTTTTCGCACTTGTGATAGTGTTGAAAAACCACTTTTCGCACTTGTGTTAGTGTTGAAAAACCACTTTTCGCACTTGTGTTGGTGCAGGAAACCACTTTTGCACTTGTATTAGTGTGGAAAAAACAACTTTTCGCACTTGTGTTAGTGTTGAAAAACCACTTTTAGCACTTGTGTTAGTGTTGAAAAACCACTTTTCGCACTTGTGTTGGTGCAGGAAACCACTTTTGCACTTGTATTAGTGTGGAAAAAACACTTTTTGCACTTGTGATAGTGTTGAAAAACCACTTTTTGCACTTGTGTTAGTGTTGAAAAACCACTTTTCGCACCTGTGTTGGTGCAGGAAACCACTTTTGCACTTGTAATAGTGTGGAAAAACCACTTTTCGCACTTGTGTTAGTGTTGAAAAACCACTTTTCGCACTTGTGTTAGTGTTGAAAAACCACTTTTCGCACTTGTGTTGGTGCAGGAAACCACTTTTGCACTTGTATTAGTGTGGAAAAAACACTTTTTGCACTTGTGATAGTGTTGAAAAACCACTTTTCGCACTGGTGTTGGTGAAGGAAACCACTTTTTGCACTTGTGTTAGTGTTGAAAAACCACTTTTCGCACTTGTATTAGTGTGGAAAAAACACTTTTCGCACTTGTGTTAGTGTTGAAAACCCACTTTTCGCACTTGTGTTAGTGTTGAAAATCCACTTTTCGCACTTGTGTTAGTGTTGAAAAACCACTTTTCACACTTGTGTTCGTGCAGGAAACCACTTTTGCACTTGTATTAGTGTGGAAAAACCACTTTTCGCACTTGTGTTAGTGTTGAAAAAACACTTTTTGCACTTGTATTAGTGTGGAAAAAACACTTTTTGCACTTGTGATAGTGTTGAAAAAACACTTTTTGCACTTGTGTTAGTGTTGAAAAACCACTTTTCGCACTTGTGTTGGTGCAGGAAACCACTTTTGCACTTGTATTAGTGTGGAAAAACCACTTTTCGCACTTGTGTAAGTGTTGAAAAACCACTTTTTGCACTTGTGTTAGTGTTGAAAAACCACTTTTCGCACTTGTGTTAGTGTTGAAAAAACACTTTTCACACTTGTGTTGGTGCAGGAAACCACTTTTGCACTTGTATTAGTGTGGAAAAAACACTTTTTGCACCTGTGATAGTGTTGAAAAACCACTTTTCACACTTGTGTTAGTGTTGAAAAACCACTTTTCGCACTTGTGTTGGTGCAGGAAACCACTTTTGCACTTGTATTAGTGTGGAAAAACCACTTTTCGCACTTGTGTTAGTGTTGAAAAACCACTTTTCGCACTTGTGTTAGTGTTGAAAAACCACTTTTCGCACTTGTGTTGGTGCAGGAAACCACTTTTGCACTTGTATTAGTGTGGAAAAACCACTTTTCGCACTTGGGTTGGTGCAGGAAACCACTTTTCGCACCTGTGTTGGTGCAGGAAACCACTTTTCGCACTTGTGTTGGTGCAGGAAACCAATTTTGCACTTGTATTAGTTTGGAAAAACCACTTTTTGCACTTGTGTTAGTGTTGAAAGACCACTTTTCGCACTTGTGTTGGTGCAGGAAACCACTTTTGCACTTGTATTAGTGTGGAAAACCAACTTTTCGCACTTGTGATAGTGTTGAAAAACCACTTTTCGCACTTGTGTTAGTGTTGAAAAACCACTTTTCGCACTTGTGTTGGTGCAGGAAACCACTTTTGCACTTGTATTAGTGTGGAAAAAACAACTTTTCGCACTTGTGTTAGTGTTGAAAAACCACTTTTAGCACTTGTGTTAGTGTTGAAAAACCACTTTTCGCACTTGTGTTGGTGCAGGAAACCACTTTTGCACTTGTATTAGTGTGGAAAAAACACTTTTTGCACTTGTGATAGTGTTGAAAAACCACTTTTTGCACTTGTGTTAGTGTTGAAAAACCACTTTTCGCACCTGTGTTGGTGCAGGAAACCACTTTTGCACTTGTATTAGTGTGGAAAAACCACTTTTCGCACTTGTGTTAGTGTTGAAAAACCACTTTTCGCACTTGTGTTAGTGTTGAAAAACCACTTTTCGCACTTGTGTTGGTGCAGGAAACCACTTTTGCACTTGTATTAGTGTGGAAAAAACACTTTTTGCACTTGTGATAGTGTTGAAAAACCACTTTTCGCACTGGTGTTGGTGAAGGAAACCACTTTTTGCACTTGTGTTAGTGTTGAAAACCCACTTTTCGCACATGTGTTAGTGTTGAAAAACCACCTTTCGCACTTGTGTTAGTGTTGAAAAACCACTTTTCGCACTTGTATTAGTGTGGAAAAAACACTTTTCGCACTTGTGTTAGTGTTGAAAACCCACTTTTCGCACTTGTGTTAGTGTTGAAAATCCACTTTTCGCACTTGTGTTAGTGTTGAAAAACCACTTTTCACACTTGTGTTCGTGCAGGAAACCACTTTTGCACTTGTATTAGTGTGGAAAAACCACTTTTCGCACTTGTGTTAGTGTTGAAAAACCACTTTTTGCACTTGTGTTGGTGCAGGAAAACCACTTTTGCACTTGTATTAGTGTGGAAAAAACACTTTTTGCACTTGTGATAGTGTTGAAAAACAACTTTTCGCACTTGTGTTGGTGCAGGAAACCACTTTTGCACTTGTATTAGTGTGGAAAAAACACTTTTTGCACTTGTGATAGTGTTGAAAAACCACTTTTCGCACTTGTGTTAGTGTTGAAAAACCACTTTTCGCACTTGTGTTAGTGTTGAAAAACCACTTTTCGCACTTGTGTTGGTGCAGGAAACCACTTTTGCACCTGTATTAATGTGGAAAAACCACTTTTCGCACTTGTGTTAGTGTTGAAAAACCACTTTTCACACTTGTGTCAGTGTTGAAAAACCACTTTTCGCACTTGTGTTGGTGCAGGAAACCACTTTTGCACTTGTATTAGTGTGGAAAAAACACTTTTTGCACTTGTGATAGTGTTGAAAAACCACTTTTCGCACTTGTGTTAGTGTTGAAAAACCACTTTTCGCACTGGTGTTGGTGAAGGAAACCACTTTTTGCACTTGTGTTAGTGTTGAAAACCCACTTTTCGCACATGTGTTAGTGTTGAAAAACCACGTTTCGCACTTGTATTAGTGTGGAAAAAACACTTTTCACACTTGTGTTAGTGTTGAAAACCCACTTTTCGCACTTGTGTTAGTGTTGAAAAACCACTTTTCACACTTGTGTTAGTGTTGAAAAACCACTTTTCGCACTTGTGTTGGTGCAGGAAACCACTTTTGCACTTGTATTAGTGTGGAAAAAACACTTTTTGCACTTGTGATAGTGTTGAAAAACCACTTTTCGCACTTGTGTTAGTGTTGAAAAACCACTTTTCGCACTTGTGTTAGTGTTGAAAACCCACTTTTCGCACATGTGTTAGTGTTGAAAAACCACTTTTCGCACTTGTGTTGGTGCAGGAAACCACTTTTCGCACTTGTGTTAGTGTTGAAAAACCACTTTTCGCACTTGTGTTAGTGTTGAAAAACCACTTTTCGCACTTGTGTTGGTGCAGGAAACCACTTTTGCACTTGTATTAGTGTGGAAAAAACACTTTTTGCACTTGTGATAGTGTTGAAAAACCACTTTTCGCACTGGTGTTGGTGAAGGAAACCACTTTTTGCACTTGTGTTAGTGTTGAAAACCCACTTTTCGCACATGTGTTAGTGTTGAAAAACGACGTTTCGCACTTGTGTTAGTGTTGAAAAACCACTTTTCGCACTTGTATTAGTGTGGAAAAAACACTTTTCGCACTTGTGTTAGTGTTGAAAACCCACTTTTCGCACTTGTGTTAGTGTTGAAAATCCACTTTTCGCACTTGTGTTAGTGTTGAAAAACCACTTTTCACACTTGTGTTCGTGCAGGAAACCACTTTTGCACTTGTATTAGTGTGGAAAAACCACTTTTCGCACTTGTGTTAGTGTTGAAAAAACACTTTTTGCACTTGTATTAGTGTGGAAAAAACACTTTTTGCACTTGTGATAGTGTTGAAAAAACACTTTTTGCACTTGTGTTAGTGTTGAAAAACCACTTTTCGCACTTGTGTTGGTGCAGGAAACCACTTTTGCACTTGTATTAGTGTGGAAAAACCACTTTTCGCACTTGTGTAAGTGTTGAAAAACCACTTTTTGCACTTGTGTTAGTGTTGAAAAACCACTTTTCGCACTTGTGTTAGTGTTGAAAAACCACTTTTCGCACTTGTGTTGGTGCAGGAAACCACTTTTGCACTTGTATTAGTGTGGAAAAAACACTTTTTGCACTTGTGATAGTGTTGAAAAACCACTTTTTGCACTTGTGTTAGTGTTGAAAAACCACTTTTCGCACTTGGGTTGGTGCAGGAAACCACTTTTCGCACCTGTGTTGGTGCAGGAAACCACTTTTCGCACTTGTGTTGGTGCAGGAAACCAATTTTGCACTTGTATTAGTTTGGAAAAACCACTTTTTGCACTTGTGTTAGTGTTGAAAGACCACTTTTCGCACTTGTGTTGGTGCAGGAAACCACTTTTGCACTTGTATTAGTGTGGAAAACCAACTTTTCGCACTTGTGATAGTGTTGAAAAACCACTTTTCGCACTTGTGTTAGTGTTGAAAAACCACTTTTCGCACTTGTGTTGGTGCAGGAAACCACTTTTGCACTTGTATTAGTGTGGAAAAAACAACTTTTCGCACTTGTGTTAGTGTTGAAAAACCACTTTTAGCACTTGTGTTAGTGTTGAAAAACCACTTTTCGCACTTGTGTTGGTGCAGGAAACCACTTTTGCACTTGTATTAGTGTGGAAAAAACACTTTTTGCACTTGTGATAGTGTTGAAAAACCACTTTTTGCACTTGTGTTAGTGTTGAAAAACCACTTTTCGCACCTGTGTTGGTGCAGGAAACCACTTTTGCACTTGTAATAGTGTGGAAAAACCACTTTTCGCACTTGTGTTAGTGTTGAAAAACCACTTTTCGCACTTGTGTTAGTGTTGAAAAACCACTTTTCGCACTTGTGTTGGTGCAGGAAACCACTTTTGCACTTGTATTAGTGTGGAAAAAACACTTTTTGCACTTGTGATAGTGTTGAAAAACCACTTTTCGCACTGGTGTTGGTGAAGGAAACCACTTTTTGCACTTGTGTTAGTGTTGAAAACCCACTTTTCGCACATGTGTTAGTGTTGAAAAACCACGTTTCGCACTTGTGTTAGTGTTGAAAAACCACTTTTCGCACTTGTATTAGTGTGGAAAAAACACTTTTCGCACTTGTGTTAGTGTTGAAAACCCACTTTTCGCACTTGTGTTAGTGTTGAAAATCCACTTTTCGCACTTGTGTTAGTGTTGAAAAACCACTTTTCACACTTGTGTTCGTGCAGGAAACCACTTTTGCACTTGTATTAGTGTGGAAAAACCACTTTTCGCACTTGTGTTAGTGTTGAAAAACCACTTTTTGCACTTGTGTTGGTGCAGGAAAACCACTTTTGCACTTGTATTAGTGTGGAAAAAACACTTTTTGCACTTGTGATAGTGTTGAAAAACAACTTTTCGCACTTGTGTTGGTGCAGGAAACCACTTTTGCACTTGTATTAGTGTGGAAAAAACACTTTTTGCACTTGTGATAGTGTTGAAAAACCACTTTTCGCACTTGTGTTAGTGTTGAAAAACCACTTTTCGCACTTGTGTTGGTGCAGGAAACCACTTTTGCACTTGTATTAGTGTGGAAAAAACACTTTTTGCACTTGTGATAGTGTTGAAAAACAACTTTTCGCACTTGTGTTAGTGTTGAAAAACCACTTTTCGCACTTGTGTTAGTGTTGAAAAACCACTTTTCGCACTTGTGTTGGTGCAGGAAACCACTTTTGCACCTGTATTAATGTGGGAAAACCACTTTTCGCACTTGTGTTAGTGTTGAAAAACCACTTTTCACACTTGTGTCAGTGTTGAAAAACCACTTTTCGCACTTGTGTTGGTGCAGGAAACCACTTTTGCACTTGTATTAGTGTGGAAAAAACACTTTTTGCACTTGTGATAGTGTTGAAAAACCACTTTTCGCACTTGTGTTAGTGTTGAAAAACCACTTTTCGCACTGGTGTTGGTGAAGGAAACCACTTTTTGCACTTGTGTTAGTGTTGAAAACCCACTTTTCGCACATGTGTTAGTGTTGAAAAACCACGTTTCGCACTTGTATTAGTGTGGAAAAAACACTTTTCACACTTGTGTTAGTGTTGAAAACCCACTTTTCGCACTTGTGTTAGTGTTGAAAAACCACTTTTCACACTTGTGTTAGTGTTGAAAAACCACTTTTCGCACTTGTGTTGGTGCAGGAAACCACTTTTGCACTTGTATTAGTGTGGAAAAAACACTTTTTGCACTTGTGATAGTGTTGAAAAACCACTTTTCGCACTTGTGTTAGTGTTGAAAAACCACTTTTCGCACTTGTGTTAGTGTTGAAAACCCACTTTTCGCACATGTGTTAGTGTTGAAAAACCACTTTTCGCACTTGTGTTGGTTGGTGCAGGAAACCACTTTTGCACTTGTATTAGTGTGGAAAAAACACTTTTTGCACTTGTGATAGTGTTGAAAAACCACTTTTCGCACTTGTGTTAGTGTTGAAAAACCACTTTTCGCACTTGTGTTAGTGTTGAAAAACCACTTTTCGCACTTGTGTTGGTGCAGGAAACCACTTTTGCACTTGTATTAGTGTGGAAAAAACACTTTTTACACTTGTGATAGTGAAGGAAACCACTTTTCGCACTTGTGTTAGTGTTGAAAAACCACTTTTCGCACTGGTGTTGGTGAAGGAAACCACTTTTGCACTTGTATTAGTGTGGAAAAAACACTTTTTACACTTGTGATAGTGAAGGAAACCACTTTTCACACTTGTGTTAGTGTTGAAAATCCACTTTTCGCACTTGTATTAGTGTGGAAAAAACACTTTTTGCACTTGTGATAGTGTTGAAAAAACACTTTTTGCACTTGTGTTAGTGTTGAAAAACCACTTTTCGCACTTGTGTTGGTGCAGGAAACCACTTTTGCACCTGTATTAATGTGGGAAAACCACTTTTCGCACTTGTGTTAGTGTTGAAAAACCACTTTTCACACTTGTGTCAGTGTTGAAAAACCACTTTTCGCACTTGTGTTGGTGCAGGAAACCACTTTTGCACTTGTATTAGTGTGGAAAAACCACTTTTCGCACTTGTGTTAGTGTTGAAAAACCACTTTTCGCACATGTGTTAGTGTTGAAAAACCACTTTTCGCACTTGTGTTGGTGCAGGAAACCACTTTTGCACTTGTATTAGTGTGGAAAAAACACTTTTTGCACTTGTGATAGTGTTGAAAAACCACTTTTTGCACTTGTGTTAGTGTTGAAAAACCACTTTTCGCACTTGGGTTGGTGCAGGAAACCACTTTTCGCACCTGTGTTGGTGCAGGAAACCACTTTTCGCACTTGTGTTGGTGCAGGAAACCAATTTTGCACTTGTATTAGTGTGGAAAAACCACTTTTTGCACTTGTGTTAGTGTTGAAAGACCACTTTTCGCACTTGTGTTGGTGCAGGAAACCACTTTTGCACTTGTATTAGTGTGGAAAACCCACTTTTCGCACTTGTGTTAGTGTTGAAAAACCACTTTTCGCACTGGTGTTGGTGAAGGAAACCACTTTTGCACTTGTATTAGTGTTGAAAACCCACTTTTCGCACGTGTTAGTGTTGAAAAACCACGTTTCGCACTTGTGTTAGTGTTGAAAAACCACTTTTCGCACTTGTATTAGTGTGGAAAGAACACTTTTCGCACTTGCGTTGGTGCAGGAAACCACTTTTGCAATTGTATTAGTGTGGAAAAAACACTTTTTGCACTTGTGTTAGTGTTGAAAAACCACTTTTCGCACTTGTGTTAGTGTTGAAAAACTACTTTTGCACTTGTATTAGTATGGAAAAAACACTTTTTGCACTTGTATTAGTGTGGAAAAACAACTTTTTGCACTTGTGTTAGTGTTGAAAAACCACTTTTCGCACTTGTGTTATGTTGAAAAACCACTTTTCGCACTAGTTTTGGTGAAGGAAACCACTTTTTGCACTTGTGTTAGTGTTGAAAACCCACTTTTCGCACATGTGTTAGTGTTGAAAAACCACGTTTCGCACTTGTGTTAGTGTTGAAAAACCACTTTTCGCACATGTGTTAGTGTTGAAAAACCACGTTTCGCACTTGTGTTAGTGTTGAAAAACCACTTTTCGCACTTGTATTAGTGTGGAAAAAAAACACTTTTCGCACTTGTGTTAGTGTTGAAAACCCACTTTTCGCACTTGTGTTAGTGTTGAAAATCCACTTTTCGCACTTGTGTTAGTGTTGAAAAACCACTTTTCGCACTTGTGTTGGTGCAGGAAACCACTTTTGCACTTGTATTAGTGTGGAAATCCACTTTTCGCACTTGTGTTAGTGTTGAAAAACCACTTTTCGCACTTGTATTAGTGTGGAAAAAACACTTTTTGCACTTGTGATAGTGTTGAAAAAACACTTTTTGCACTTGTGTTAGTGTTGAAAAACCACTTTT
Organism: Myxine glutinosa; assembly: GCF_964187855.1. NCBI lineage: Eukaryota > Metazoa > Chordata > Myxini > Myxiniformes > Myxinidae > Myxine > Myxine glutinosa. The sequence continues at coordinate 11,060 of NW_027619135.1, forward strand.
CGCACTTGTGTTGGTGCAGGAAACCACTTTTGCACTTGTATTAGTGTGGAAAAAACACTTTTTACACTTGTGGTAGTGAAGGAAACCACTTTTCGCACTTGTGTTAGTGTTGAAAAACCACTTTTCGCACTGGTGTTGGTGAAGGAAACCACTTTTGCACTTGTATTAGTGTTGAAAACCCACTTTTCGCACATGTGTTAGTGTTGAAAAACCACGTTTCGCACTTGTGTTAGTGTTGAAAAACCACTTTTCGCACTTGTATTAGTGTGGAAAGAACACTTTTCGCACTTGCGTTGGTGCAGGAAACCACTTTTGCAATTGTATTAGTGTGGAAAAAACACTTTTTGCACTTGTGTTAGTGTTGAAAAACCACTTTTCGCACTTGTGTTAATGTTGAAAAACTACTTTTGCACTTGTATTAGTATGGAAAAAACACTTTTTGCACTTGTATTAGTGTGGAAAAACAACTTTTTGCACTTGTGTTAGTGTTGAAAAACCACTTTTCGCACTTGTGTAATGTTGAAAAACCACTTTTCGCACTAGTTTTGGTGAAGGAAACCACTTTTTGCACTTGTGTTAGTGTTGAAAACCCACTTTTCGCACATGTGTTAGTGTTGAAAAACCACGTTTCGCACTTGTGTTAGTGTTGAAAAACCACTTTTCGCACATGTGTTAGTGTTGAAAAACCACGTTTCGCACTTGTGTTAGTGTTGAAAAACCACTTTTCGCACTTGTATTAGTGTGGAAAAAAAACACTTTTCGCACTTGTGTTAGTGTTGAAAACCCACTTTTCGCACTTGTGTTAGTGTTGAAAATCCACTTTTCGCACTTGTGTTAGTGTTGAAAAATCACTTTTCGCACTTGTGTTGGTGCAGGAAACCACTTTTGCACTTGTATTAGTGTGGAAATCCACTTTTCGCACTTGTGTTAGTGTTGAAAAACCACTTTTCGCACTTGTATTAGTGTGGAAAAAACACTTTTTGCACTTGTGATAGTGTTGAAAAAACACTTTTTGCACTTGTGTTAGTGTTGAAAAACCACTTTTCGCACTTGTGTTGGTGCAGGAAACCACTTTTGCACTTGTATTAGTGTGGAAAAACCACTTTTCGCATTTGTGTTAGTGTTGAAAAACCACTTTTCGCACTTGTGTTAGTGTTGAAAAACCACTTTTCGCACTTGTGTTGTTGCAGGAAACCACTTTTGCACTTGTATTAGTGTGGAAAAAACACTTTTTGCACCTGTGATAGTGTTGAAAAACCACTTTTCACACTTGTGTTAGTGTTGAAAAACCACTTTTCGCACTTGTGTTGGTGCAGGAAACCACTTTTGCACTTGTATTAGTGTGGAAAAACCACTTTTCGCACTTGTGTTAGTGTTGAAAAACCACTTTTCGCACTTGTGTTAGTGTTGAAAAACCACTTTTCGCACTTGTGTTGGTGCAGGAAACCACTTTTGCACTTGTATTAGTGTGGAAAAAACACTTTTTGCACTTGTGATAGTGTTGAAAAACCACTTTTTGCACTTGTGTTAGTGTTGAAAAACCACTTTTCGCACTTGGGTTGGTGCAGGAAACCACTTTTCGCACCTGTGTTGGTGCAGGAAACCACTTTTCGCACTTGTGTTGGTGCAGGAAACCAATTTTGCACTTGTATTAGTGTGGAAAAACCACTTTTTGCACTTGTGTTAGTGTTGAAAGACCACTTTTCGCACTTGTGTTGGTGCAGGAAACCACTTTTGCACTTGTATTAGTGTGGAAAACCCACTTTTCGCACTTGTGATAGTGTTGAAAAACCACTTTTCGCACTTGTGTTAGTGTTGAAAAACCATTTTTCGCACTTGTGTTGGTGCAGGAAACCACTTTTGCACTTGTATTAGTGTGGAAAAAACAACTTTTCGCACTTGTGTTAGTGTTGAAAAACCACTTTTAGCACTTGTGTTAGTGTTGAAAAACCACTTTTCGCACTTGTGTTGGTGCAGGAAACCACTTTTGCACTTGTACTAGTGTGGAAAAAACACTTTTTGCACTTGTGATAGTGTTGAAAAACCACTTTTCACACTTGTGTTAGTGTTGAAAAACCACTTTTCGCACTTGTGTTGGTGCAGGAAACCACTTTTGCACTTGTATTAGTGTGGAAAAAACACTTTTTGCACTTGTGATAGTGTTGAAAAACCACTTTTCGCACTTGTGTTAGTGTTGAAAAACCACTTTTCGCACTTGTGTTAGTGTTGAAAACCCACTTTTCGCACATGTGTTAGTGTTGAAAAACCACTTTTCGCACTTGTGTTGGTGCAGGAAACCACTTTTGCACTTGTATTAGTGTGGAAAAAACACTTTTTGCACTTGTGATAGTGTTGAAAAACCACTTTTCGCACTTGTGTTAGTGTTGAAAAACCACTTTTCGCACTTGTGTTAGTGTTGAAAAACCACTTTTCGCACTTGTGTTGGTGCAGGAAACCACTTTTGCACTTGTATTAGTGTGGAAAAAACACTTTTTACACTTGTGATAGTGAAGGAAACCACTTTTCGCACTTGTGTTAGTGTTGAAAAACCACTTTTCGCACTGGTGTTGGTGAAGGAAACCACTTTTGCACTTGTATTAGTGTGGAAAAAACACTTTTTACACTTGTGATAGTGAAGGAAACCACTTTTCACACTTGTGTTAGTGTTGAAAATCCACTTTTCGCACTTGTATTAGTGTGGAAAAAACACTTTTTGCACTTGTGATAGTGTTGAAAAAACACTTTTTGCACTTGTGTTAGTGTTGAAAAACCACTTTTCGCACTTGTGTTGGTGCAGGAAACCACTTTTGCACTTGTATTAGTGTGGAAAAACCACTTTTCGCACTTGTGTTAGTGTTGAAAAACCACTTTTTGCACTTGTGTTAGTGTTGAAAAACCACTTTTCGCACTTGTGTTAGTGTTGAAAAACCACTTTTCGCACTTGTGTTGGTGCAGGAAACCACTTTTGCACTTGTATTAGTGTGGAAAAAACACTTTTTGCACCTGTGATAGTGTTGAAAAACCACTTTTCACACTTGTGTTAGTGTTGAAAAACCACTTTTCGCACTTGTGTTGGTGCAGGAAACCACTTTTGCACTTGTATTAGTGTGGAAAAACCACTTTTCGCACTTGTGTTAGTGTTGAAAAACCACTTTTCGCACATGTGTTAGTGTTGAAAAACCACTTTTCGCACTTGTGTTGGTGCAGGAAACCACTTTTGCACTTGTATTAGTGTGGAAAAAACACTTTTTGCACTTGTGATAGTGTTGAAAAACCACTTTTTGCACTTGTGTTAGTGTTGAAAAACCACTTTTCGCACTTGGGTTGGTGCAGGAAACCACTTTTCGCACCTGTGTTGGTGCAGGAAACCACTTTTCGCACTTGTGTTGGTGCAGGAAACCAATTTTGCACTTGTATTAGTGTGGAAAAACCACTTTTTGCACTTGTGTTAGTGTTGAAAGACCACTTTTCGCACTTGTGTTGGTGCAGGAAACCACTTTTGCACTTGTATTAGTGTGGAAAACCCACTTTTCGCACTTGTGTTAGTGTGGAAAAATCATTTTTGCACTTGTGTTAGTGTGGAAAAACCACTTTTCGCACTTGTGGTAGTGTTGAAAAACCACTTTTCGCACTTGTGTTGGTGCAGGAAACCACTTTTGCACTTGTATTAGTGTGGAAAAAACACTTTTTACACTTGTGATAGTGAAGGAAACCACTTTTCGCACTTGTGTTAGTGTTGAAAAACCACTTTTCGCACTGGTGTTGGTGAAGGAAACCACTTTTGCACTTGTATTAGTGTTGAAAACCCACTTTTCGCACATGTGTTAGTGTTGAAAAACCACGTTTCGCACTTGTGTTAGTGTTGAAAAACCACTTTTCGCACTTGTATTAGTGTGGAAAGAACACTTTTCGCACTTGCGTTGGTGCAGGAAACCACTTTTGCAATTGTATTAGTGTGGAAAAAACACTTTTTGCACTTGTGTTAGTGTTGAAAAACCACTTTTCGCACTTGTGTTAGTGTTGAAAAACTACTTTTGCACTTGTATTAGTATGGAAAAAACACTTTTTGCACTTGTATTAGTGTGGAAAAACAACTTTTTGCACTTGTGTTAGTGTTGAAAAACCACTTTTCGCACTTGTGTTATGTTGAAAAACCACTTTTCGCACTAGTTTTGGTGAAGGAAACCACTTTTTGCACTTGTGTTAGTGTTGAAAACCCACTTTTCGCACATGTGTTAGTGTTGAAAAACCACGTTTCGCACTTGTGTTAGTGTTGAAAAACCACTTTTCGCACATGTGTTAGTGTTGAAAAACCACGTTTCGCACTTGTGTTAGTGTTGAAAAACCACTTTTCGCACTTGTATTAGTGTGGAAAAAAAACACTTTTCGCACTTGTGTTAGTGTTGAAAACCCACTTTTCGCACTTGTGTTAGTGTTGAAAATCCACTTTTCGCACTTGTGTTAGTGTTGAAAAACCACTTTTCGCACTTGTGTTGGTGCAGGAAACCACTTTTGCACTTGTATTAGTGTGGAAATCCACTTTTCGCACTTGTGTTAGTGTTGAAAAACCACTTTTCGCACTTGTATTAGTGTGGAAAAAACACTTTTTGCACTTGTGATAGTGTTGAAAAAACACTTTTTGCACTTGTGTTAGTGTTGAAAAACCACTTTTCGCACTTGTGTTGGTGCAGGAAACCACTTTTGCACTTGTATTAGTGTGGAAAAAACACTTTTTACACTTGTGATAGTGAAGGAAACCACTTTTCGCACTTGTGTTAGTGTTGAAAAACCACTTTTCGCACTGGTGTTGGTGAAGGAAACCACTTTTGCACTTGTATTAGTGTTGAAAACCCACTTTTCGCACATGTGTTAGTGTTGAAAAACCACGTTTCGCACTTGTGTTAGTGTTGAAAAACCACTTTTCGCACTTGTATTAGTGTGGAAAGAACACTTTTCGCACTTGCGTTGGTGCAGGAAACCACTTTTGCAATTGTATTAGTGTGGAAAAAACACTTTTTGCACTTGTGTTAGTGTTGAAAAACCACTTTTCGCACTTGTGTTAGTGTTGAAAAACTACTTTTGCACTTGTATTAGTATGGAAAAAACACTTTTTGCACTTGTATTAGTGTGGAAAAACAACTTTTTGCACTTGTGTTAGTGTTGAAAAACCACTTTTCGCACTTGTGTAATGTTGAAAAACCACTTTTCACACTAGTTTTGGTGAAGGAAACCACTTTTTGCACTTGTGTTAGTGTTGAAAACCCACTTTTCGCACATGTGTTAGTGTTGAAAAACCACGTTTCACACTTGTGTTAGTGTTGAAAAACCACTTTTCGCACATGTGTTAGTGTTGAAAAAACCACGTTTCGCACTTGTGTTAGTGTTGAAAAAACCACTTTTCGCACTTTGTATTAGTGTGGAAAAAAAAACACTTTTCGCACTTGTGTTAGTGTTGAAAACCCACTTTTCGCACTTGTGTTAGTGTTGAAAATCCACTTTTCGCACTTGTGTTAGTGTTGAAAAACCACTTTTCGCACTTGTTGTTGGTGCAGGAAAACCACTTTTGCACTTGTATTAGTGTGGAAATCCACTTTTCGCACTTGTGTTAGTGTTGAAAAACCACTTTTCGCACTTGTATTAGTGTGGAAAAAACACTTTTTGCACTTGTGATAGTGTTGAAAAAACACTTTTTGCACTTGTGATAGTGTTGAAAAACCACTTTTTGCACTTGTGTTAGTGTTGAAAAACCACTTTTCGCACTTGGGTTGGTGCAGGAAACCACTTTTCGCACCTGTGTTGGTGCAGGAAACCACTTTTCGCACTTGTGTTGGTGCAGGAAACCAATTTTGCACTTGTATTAGTTTGGAAAAACCACTTTTTGCACTTGTGTTAGTGTTGAAAGACCACTTTTCGCACTTGTGTTGGTGCAGGAAACCACTTTTGCACTTGTATTAGTGTGGAAAACCAACTTTTCGCACTTGTGATAGTGTTGAAAAACCACTTTTCGCACTTGTGTTAGTGTTGAAAAACCACTTTTCGCACTTGTGTTGGTGCAGGAAACCACTTTTGCACTTGTATTAGTGTGGAAAAAACAACTTTTCGCACTTGTGTTAGTGTTGAAAAACCACTTTTAGCACTTGTGTTAGTGTTGAAAAACCACTTTTCGCACTTGTGTTGGTGCAGGAAACCACTTTTGCACTTGTATTAGTGTGGAAAAAACACTTTTTGCACTTGTGATAGTGTTGAAAAACCACTTTTTGCACTTGTGTTAGTGTTGAAAAACCACTTTTCGCACCTGTGTTGGTGCAGGAAACCACTTTTGCACTTGTAATAGTGTGGAAAAACCACTTTTCGCACTTGTGTTAGTGTTGAAAAACCACTTTTCGCACTTGTGTTAGTGTTGAAAAACCACTTTTCGCACTTGTGTTGGTGCAGGAAACCACTTTTGCACTTGTATTAGTGTGGAAAAAACACTTTTTGCACTTGTGATAGTGTTGAAAAACCACTTTTCGCACTGGTGTTGGTGAAGGAAACCACTTTTTGCACTTGTGTTAGTGTTGAAAACCCACTTTTCGCACATGTGTTAGTGTTGAAAAACCACGTTTCGCACTTGTGTTAGTGTTGAAAAACCACTTTTCGCACTTGTATTAGTGTGGAAAAAACACTTTTCGCACTTGTGTTAGTGTTGAAAACCCACTTTTCGCACTTGTGTTAGTGTTGAAAATCCACTTTTCGCACTTGTGTTAGTGTTGAAAAACCACTTTTCACACTTGTGTTCGTGCAGGAAACCACTTTTGCACTTGTATTAGTGTGGAAAAACCACTTTTCGCACTTGTGTTAGTGTTGAAAAACCACTTTTTGCACTTGTGTTGGTGCAGGAAAACCACTTTTGCACTTGTATTAGTGTGGAAAAAACACTTTTTGCACTTGTGATAGTGTTGAAAAACAACTTTTCGCACTTGTGTTGGTGCAGGAAACCACTTTTGCACTTGTATTAGTGTGGAAAAAACACTTTTTGCACTTGTGATAGTGTTGAAAAACCACTTTTCGCACTTGTGTTAGTGTTGAAAAACCACTTTTCGCACTTGTGTTGGTGCAGGAAACCACTTTTGCACTTGTATTAGTGTGGAAAAAACACTTTTTGCACTTGTGATAGTGTTGAAAAACAACTTTTCGCACTTGTGTTAGTGTTGAAAAACCACTTTTCGCACTTGTGTTAGTGTTGAAAAACCACTTTTCGCACTTGTGTTGGTGCAGGAAACCACTTTTGCACCTGTATTAATGTGGGAAAACCACTTTTCGCACTTGTGTTAGTGTTGAAAAACCACTTTTCACACTTGTGTCAGTGTTGAAAAACCACTTTTCGCACTTGTGTTGGTGCAGGAAACCACTTTTGCACTTGTATTAGTGTGGAAAAAACACTTTTTGCACTTGTGATAGTGTTGAAAAACCACTTTTCGCACTTGTGTTAGTGTTGAAAAACCACTTTTCGCACTGGTGTTGGTGAAGGAAACCACTTTTTGCACTTGTGTTAGTGTTGAAAACCCACTTTTCGCACATGTGTTAGTGTTGAAAAACCACGTTTCGCACTTGTATTAGTGTGGAAAAAACACTTTTCACACTTGTGTTAGTGTTGAAAACCCACTTTTCGCACTTGTGTTAGTGTTGAAAAACCACTTTTCACACTTGTGTTAGTGTTGAAAAACCACTTTTCGCACTTGTGTTGGTGCAGGAAACCACTTTTGCACTTGTATTAGTGTGGAAAAAACACTTTTTGCACTTGTGATAGTGTTGAAAAACCACTTTTCGCACTTGTGTTAGTGTTGAAAAACCACTTTTCGCACTTGTGTTAGTGTTGAAAACCCACTTTTCGCACATGTGTTAGTGTTGAAAAACCACTTTTCGCACTTGTGTTGGTGCAGGAAACCACTTTTGCACTTGTATTAGTGTGGAAAAAACACTTTTTGCACTTGTGATAGTGTTGAAAAACCACTTTTCGCACTTGTGTTAGTGTTGAAAAACCACTTTTCGCACTTGTGTTAGTGTTGAAAAACCACTTTTCGCACTTGTGTTGGTGCAGGAAACCACTTTTGCACTTGTATTAGTGTGGAAAAAACACTTTTTACACTTGTGATAGTGAAGGAAACCACTTTTCGCACTTGTGTTAGTGTTGAAAAACCACTTTTCGCACTGGTGTTGGTGAAGGAAACCACTTTTGCACTTGTATTAGTGTGGAAAAAACACTTTTTACACTTGTGATAGTGAAGGAAACCACTTTTCACACTTGTGTTAGTGTTGAAAATCCACTTTTCGCACTTGTATTAGTGTGGAAAAAACACTTTTTGCACTTGTGATAGTGTTGAAAAAACACTTTTTGCACTTGTGTTAGTGTTGAAAAACCACTTTTCGCACTTGTGTTGGTGCAGGAAACCACTTTTGCACCTGTATTAATGTGGGAAAACCACTTTTCGCACTTGTGTTAGTGTTGAAAAACCACTTTTCACACTTGTGTCAGTGTTGAAAAACCACTTTTCGCACTTGTGTTGGTGCAGGAAACCACTTTTGCACTTGTATTAGTGTGGAAAAACCACTTTTCGCACTTGTGTTAGTGTTGAAAAACCACTTTTCGCACATGTGTTAGTGTTGAAAAACCACTTTTCGCACTTGTGTTGGTGCAGGAAACCACTTTTGCACTTGTATTAGTGTGGAAAAAACACTTTTTGCACTTGTGATAGTGTTGAAAAACCACTTTTTGCACTTGTGTTAGTGTTGAAAAACCACTTTTCGCACTTGGGTTGGTGCAGGAAACCACTTTTCGCACCTGTGTTGGTGCAGGAAACCACTTTTCGCACTTGTGTTGGTGCAGGAAACCAATTTTGCACTTGTATTAGTGTGGAAAAACCACTTTTTGCACTTGTGTTAGTGTTGAAAGACCACTTTTCGCACTTGTGTTGGTGCAGGAAACCACTTTTGCACTTGTATTAGTGTGGAAAACCCACTTTTCGCACTTGTGTTAGTGTGGAAAAATCATTTTTGCACTTGTGTTAGTGTGGAAAAACCACTTTTCGCACTTGTGGTAGTGTTGAAAAACCACTTTTCGCACTTGTGTTGGTGCAGGAAACCACTTTTGCACTTGTATTAGTGTGGAAAAAACACTTTTTACACTTGTGATAGTGAAGGAAACCACTTTTCGCACTTGTGTTAGTGTTGAAAAACCACTTTTCGCACTGGTGTTGGTGAAGGAAACCACTTTTGCACTTGTATTAGTGTTGAAAACCCACTTTTCGCACGTGTTAGTGTTGAAAAACCACGTTTCGCACTTGTGTTAGTGTTGAAAAACCACTTTTCGCACTTGTATTAGTGTGGAAAGAACACTTTTCGCACTTGCGTTGGTGCAGGAAACCACTTTTGCAATTGTATTAGTGTGGAAAAAACACTTTTTGCACTTGTGTTAGTGTTGAAAAACCACTTTTCGCACTTGTGTTAGTGTTGAAAAACTACTTTTGCACTTGTATTAGTATGGAAAAAACACTTTTTGCACTTGTATTAGTGTGGAAAAACAACTTTTTGCACTTGTGTTAGTGTTGAAAAACCACTTTTCGCACTTGTGTTATGTTGAAAAACCACTTTTCGCACTAGTTTTGGTGAAGGAAACCACTTTTTGCACTTGTGTTAGTGTTGAAAACCCACTTTTCGCACATGTGTTAGTGTTGAAAAACCACGTTTCGCACTTGTGTTAGTGTTGAAAAACCACTTTTCGCACATGTGTTAGTGTTGAAAAACCACGTTTCGCACTTGTGTTAGTGTTGAAAAACCACTTTTCGCACTTGTATTAGTGTGGAAAAAAAACACTTTTCGCACTTGTGTTAGTGTTGAAAACCCACTTTTCGCACTTGTGTTAGTGTTGAAAATCCACTTTTCGCACTTGTGTTAGTGTTGAAAAACCACTTTTCGCACTTGTGTTGGTGCAGGAAACCACTTTTGCACTTGTATTAGTGTGGAAATCCACTTTTCGCACTTGTGTTAGTGTTGAAAAACCACTTTTCGCACTTGTATTAGTGTGGAAAAAAACACTTTTTGCACTTGTGATAGTGTTGAAAAAACACTTTTTGCACTTGTGTTAGTGTTGAAAAACCACTTTTCGCACTTGTGTTGGTGCAGGAAACCACTTTTGCACTTGTATTAGTGTGGAAAAAACACTTTTTACACTTGTGATAGTGAAGGAAACCACTTTTCGCACTTGTGTTAGTGTTGAAAAACCACTTTTCGCACTGGTGTTGGTGAAGGAAACCACTTTTGCACTTGTATTAGTGTTGAAAACCCACTTTTCGCACATGTGTTAGTGTTGAAAAACCACGTTTCGCACTTGTGTTAGTGTTGAAAAACCACTTTTCGCACTTGTATTAGTGTGGAAAGAACACTTTTCGCACTTGCGTTGGTGCAGGAAACCACTTTTGCAATTGTATTAGTGTGGAAAAAACACTTTTTGCACTTGTGTTAGTGTTGAAAAACCACTTTTCGCACTTGTGTTAGTGTTGAAAAACTACTTTTGCACTTGTATTAGTATGGAAAAAACACTTTTTGCACTTGTATTAGTGTGGAAAAACAACTTTTTGCACTTGTGTTAGTGTTGAAAAACCACTTTTCCCACTTGTGTAATGTTGAAAAACCACTTTTCGCACTAGTTTTGGTGAAGGAAACCACTTTTTGCACTTGTGTTAGTGTTGAAAACCCACTTTTCGCACATGTGTTAGTGTTGAAAAACCACGTTTCGCACTTGTGTTAGTGTTGAAAAACCACTTTTCGCACATGTGTTAGTGTTGAAAAACCACGTTTCGCACTTGTGTTAGTGTTGAAAAACCACTTTTCGCACTTGTATTAGTGTGGAAAAAAAACACTTTTCGCACTTGTGTTAGTGTTGAAAACCCACTTTTCGCACTTGTGTTAGTGTTGAAAATCCACTTTTCGCACTTGTGTTAGTGTTGAAAAACCACTTTTCGCACTTGTGTTGGTGCAGGAAACCACTTTTGCACTTGTATTAGTGTGGAAATCCACTTTTCGCACTTGTGTTAGTGTTGAAAAACCACTTTTCGCACTTGTATTAGTGTGGAAAAAACACTTTTTGCACTTGTGATAGTGTTGAAAAAACACTTTTTGCACTTGTGTTAGTGTTGAAAAACCACTTTTCGCACTTGTGTTGGTGCAGGAAACCACTTTTGCACTTGTATTAGTGTGGAAAAACCACTTTTCGCATTTGTGTTAGTGTTGAAAAACCACTTTTCGCACTTGTGTTAGTGTTGAAAAACCACTTTTCGCACTTGTGTTGTTGCAGGAAACCACTTTTGCACTTGTATTAGTGTGGAAAAAACACTTTTTGCACCTGTGATAGTGTTGAAAAACCACTTTTCACACTTGTGTTAGTGTTGAAAAACCACTTTTCGCACTTGTGTTGGTGCAGGAAACCACTTTTGCACTTGTATTAGTGTGGAAAAACCACTTTTCGCACTTGTGTTAGTGTTGAAAAACCACTTTTCGCACTTGTGTTAGTGTTGAAAAACCACTTTTCGCAATTGTGTTGGTGCAGGAAACCACTTTTGCACTTGTATTAGTGTGGAAAAAACACTTTTTGCACTTGTGATAGTGTTGAAAAACCACTTTTTGCACTTGTGTTAGTGTTGAAAAACCACTTTTCGCACTTGGGTTGGTGCAGGAAACCACTTTTCGCACCTGTGTTGGTGCAGGAAACCACTTTTCGCACTTGTGTTGGTGCAGGAAACCAATTTTGCACTTGTATTAGTGTGGAAAAACCACTTTTTGCACTTGTGTTAGTGTTGAAAGACCACTTTTCGCACTTGTGTTGGTGCAGGAAACCACTTTTGCACTTGTATTAGTGTGGAAAACCCACTTTTCGCACTTGTGATAGTGTTGAAAAACCACTTTTCGCACTTGTGTTAGTGTTGAAAAACCATTTTTCGCACTTGTGTTGGTGCAGGAAACCACTTTTGCACTTGTATTAGTGTGGAAAAAACAACTTTTCGCACTTGTGTTAGTGTTGAAAAACCACTTTTAGCACTTGTGTTAGTGTTGAAAAACCACTTTTCGCACTTGTGTTGGTGCAGGAAACCACTTTTGCACTTGTACTAGTGTGGAAAAAACACTTTTTGCACTTGTGATAGTGTTGAAAAACCACTTTTCACACTTGTGTTAGTGTTGAAAAACCACTTTTCGCACTTGTGTTGGTGCAGGAAACCACTTTTGCACTTGTATTAGTGTGGAAAAAACACTTTTTGCACTTGTGATAGTGTTGAAAAACCACTTTTCGCACTTGTGTTAGTGTTGAAAAACCACTTTTCGCACTTGTGTTAGTGTTGAAAACCCACTTTTCGCACATGTGTTAGTGTTGAAAAACCACTTTTCGCACTTGTGTTGGTGCAGGAAACCACTTTTGCACTTGTATTAGTGTGGAAAAAACACTTTTTGCACTTGTGATAGTGTTGAAAAACCACTTTTCACACTTGTGTTAGTGTTGAAAAACCACTTTTCGCACTTGTGTTAGTGTTGAAAAACCACTTTTCGCACTTGTGTTGGTGCAGGAAACCACTTTTGCACTTGTATTAGTGTGGAAAAAACACTTTTTACACTTGTGATAGTGAAGGAAACCACTTTTCGCACTTGTGTTAGTGTTGAAAAACCACTTTTCGCACTGGTGTTGGTGAAGGAAACCACTTTTGCACTTGTATTAGTGTGGAAAAAACACTTTTTACACTTGTGATAGTGAAGGAAGCCACTTTTCACACTTGTGTTAGTGTTGAAAATCCACTTTTCGCACTTGTATTAGTGTGGAAAAAACACTTTTTGCACTTGTGATAGTGTTGAAAAAACACTTTTTGCACTTGTGTTAGTGTTGAAAAACCACTTTTCGCACTTGTGTTGGTGCAGGAAACCACTTTTGCACTTGTATTAGTGTGGAAAAACCACTTTTCGCACTTGTGTTAGTGTTGAAAAACCACTTTTTGCACTTGTGTTAGTGTTGAAAAACCACTTTTCGCACTTGTGTTAGTGTTGAAAAACCACTTTTCGCACTTGTGTTGGTGCAGGAAACCACTTTTGCACTTGTATTAGTGTGGAAAAAACACTTTTTGCACCTGTGATAGTGTTGAAAAACCACTTTTCACACTTGTGTTAGTGTTGAAAAACCACTTTTCGCACTTGTGTTGGTGCAGGAAACCACTTTTGCACTTGTATTAGTGTGGAAAAACCACTTTTCGCACTTGTGTTAGTGTTGAAAAACCACTTTTCGCACATGTGTTAGTGTTGAAAAACCACTTTTCGCACTTGTGTTGGTGCAGGAAACCACTTTTGCACTTGTATTAGTGTGGAAAAACACTTTTTGCACTTGTGATAGTGTTGAAAAACCACTTTTTGCACTTGTGTTAGTGTTGAAAAACCACTTTTCGCACTTGGGTTGGTGCAGGAAACCACTTTTCGCACCTGTGTTGGTGCAGGAAACCACTTTTCGCACTTGTGTTGGTGCAGGAAACCAATTTTGCACTTGTATTAGTGTGGAAAAACCACTTTTTGCACTTGTGTTAGTGTTGAAAGACCACTTTTCGCACTTGTGTTGGTGCAGGAAACCACTTTTGCACTTGTATTAGTGTGGAAAACCCACTTTTCGCACTTGTGTTAGTGTGGAAAAATCATTTTTGCACTTGTGTTAGTGTGGAAAAACCACTTTTCGCACTTGTGGTAGTGTTGAAAAACCACTTTTCGCACTTGTGTTGGTGCAGGAAACCACTTTTGCACTTGTATTAGTGTGGAAAAAACACTTTTTACACTTGTGATAGTGAAGGAAACCACTTTTCGCACTTGTGTTAGTGTTGAAAAACCACTTTTCGCACTGGTGTTGGTGAAGGAAACCACTTTTGCACTTGTATTAGTGTTGAAAACCCACTTTTCGCACATGTGTTAGTGTTGAAAAACCACGTTTCGCACTTGTGTTAGTGTTGAAAAACCACTTTTCGCACTTGTATTAGTGTGGAAAGAACACTTTTCGCACTTGCGTTGGTGCAGGAAACCACTTTTGCAATTGTATTAGTGTGGAAAAAACACTTTTTGCACTTGTGTTAGTGTTGAAAAACCACTTTTCGCACTTGTGTTAGTGTTGAAAAACTACTTTTGCACTTGTATTAGTATGGAAAAAACACTTTTTGCACTTGTATTAGTGTGGAAAAACAACTTTTTGCACTTGTGTTAGTGTTGAAAAACCACTTTTCGCACTTGTGTTATGTTGAAAAACCACTTTTCGCACTAGTTTTGGTGAAGGAAACCACTTTTTGCACTTGTGTTAGTGTTGAAAACCCACTTTTCGCACATGTGTTAGTGTTGAAAAACCACGTTTCGCACTTGTGTTAGTGTTGAAAAACCACTTTTCGCACATGTGTTAGTGTTGAAAAACCACGTTTCGCACTTGTGTTAGTGTTGAAAAACCACTTTTCGCACTTGTATTAGTGTGGAAAAAAAACACTTTTCGCACTTGTGTTAGTGTTGAAAACCCACTTTTCGCACTTGTGTTAGTGTTGAAAATCCACTTTTCGCACTTGTGTTAGTGTTGAAAAACCACTTTTCGCACTTGTGTTGGTGCAGGAAACCACTTTTGCACTTGTATTAGTGTGGAAATCCACTTTTCGCACTTGTGTTAGTGTTGAAAAACCACTTTTCGCACTTGTATTAGTGTGGAAAAAACACTTTTTGCACTTGTGATAGTGTTGAAAAAACACTTTTTGCACTTGTGTTAGTGTTGAAAAACCACTTTTCGCACTTGTGTTGGTGCAGGAAACCACTTTTGCACTTGTATTAGTGTGGAAAAAACACTTTTTACACTTGTGATAGTGAAGGAAACCACTTTTCGCACTTGTGTTAGTGTTGAAAAACCACTTTTCGCACTGGTGTTGGTGAAGGAAACCACTTTTGCACTTGTATTAGTGTTGAAAACCCACTTTTCGCACATGTGTTAGTGTTGAAAAACCACGTTTCGCACTTGTGTTAGTGTTGAAAAACCACTTTTCGCACTTGTATTAGTGTGGAAAGAACACTTTTCGCACTTGCGTTGGTGCAGGAAACCACTTTTGCAATTGTATTAGTGTGGAAAAAACACTTTTTGCACTTGTGTTAGTGTTGAAAAACCACTTTTCGCACTTGTGTTAGTGTTGAAAAACTACTTTTGCACTTGTATTAGTATGGAAAAAACACTTTTTGCACTTGTATTAGTGTGGAAAAACAACTTTTTGCACTTGTGTTAGTGTTGAAAAACCACTTTTCGCACTTGTGTAATGTTGAAAAACCACTTTTCGCACTAGTTTTGGTGAAGGAAACCACTTTTTGCACTTGTGTTAGTGTTGAAAACCCACTTTTCGCACATGTGTTAGTGTTGAAAAACCACGTTTCGCACTTGTGTTAGTGTTGAAAAACCACTTTTCGCACATGTGTTAGTGTTGAAAAACCACGTTTCGCACTTGTGTTAGTGTTGAAAAACCACTTTTCGCACTTGTATTAGTGTGGAAAAAAAACACTTTTCGCACTTGTGTTAGTGTTGAAAACCCACTTTTCGCACTTGTGTTAGTGTTGAAAATCCACTTTTCGCACTTGTGTTAGTGTTGAAAAACCACTTTTCGCACTTGTGTTGGTGCAGGAAACCACTTTTGCACTTGTATTAGTGTGGAAATCCACTTTTCGCACTTGTGTTAGTGTTGAAAAACCACTTTTCGCACTTGTATTAGTGTGGAAAAAACACTTTTTGCACTTGTGATAGTGTTGAAAAAACACTTTTTGCACTTGTGTTAGTGTTGAAAAACCACTTTTCGCACTTGTGTTGGTGCAGGAAACCACTTTTGCACTTGTATTAGTGTGGAAAAACCACTTTTCGCATTTGTGTTAGTGTTGAAAAACCACTTTTCGCACTTGTGTTAGTGTTGAAAAACCACTTTTCGCACTTGTGTTGGTGCAGGAAACCACTTTTGCACTTGTATTAGTGTGGAAAAAACACTTTTTGCACCTGTGATAGTGTTGAAAAACCACTTTTCACACTTGTGTTAGTGTTGAAAAACCACTTTTCGCACTTGTGTTGGTGCAGGAAACCACTTTTGCACTTGTATTAGTGTGGAAAAACCACTTTTCGCACTTGTGTTAGTGTTGAAAAACCACTTTTCGCACTTGTGTTAGTGTTGAAAAACCACTTTTCGCACTTGTGTTGGTGCAGGAAACCACTTTTGCACTTGTATTAGTGTGGAAAAAACACTTTTTGCACTTGTGATAGTGTTGAAAAACCACTTTTTGCACTTGTGTTAGTGTTGAAAAACCACTTTTCGCACTTGGGTTGGTGCAGGAAACCACTTTTCGCACCTGTGTTGGTGCAGGAAACCACTTTTCGCACTTGTGTTGGTGCAGGAAACCAATTTTGCACTTGTATTAGTGTGGAAAAACCACTTTTTGCACTTGTGTTAGTGTTGAAAGACCACTTTTCGCACTTGTGTTGGTGCAGGAAACCACTTTTGCACTTGTATTAGTGTGGAAAACCCACTTTTCGCACTTGTGATAGTGTTGAAAAACCACTTTTCGCACTTGTGTTAGTGTTGAAAAACCATTTTTCGCACTTGTGTTGGTGCAGGAAACCACTTTTGCACTTGTATTAGTGTGGAAAAAACAACTTTTCGCACTTGTGTTAGTGTTGAAAAACCACTTTTAGCACTTGTGTTAGTGTTGAAAAACCACTTTTCGCACTTGTGTTGGTGCAGGAAACCACTTTTGCACTTGTACTAGTGTGGAAAAAACACTTTTTGCACTTGTGATAGTGTTGAAAAACCACTTTTTGCACTTGTGTTAGTGTTGAAAAACCACTTTTCGCACCTGTGTTGGTGCAGGAAACCACTTTTGCACTTGTATTAGTGTGGAAAAACCACTTTTCGCACTTGTGTTAGTGTTGATAAACCACTTTTCGCACTTGTGTTAGTGTTGAAAAACCACTTTTCGCACTTGTGTTGGTGCAGGAAACCACTTTTGCACTTGTATTAGTGTGGAAAAAACACTTTTTGCACTTGTGATAGTGTTGAAAAACCACTTTTCGCACTGGTGTTGGTGAAGGAAACCACTTTTTGCACTTGTGTTAGTGTTGAAAACCCACTTTTCGCACATGTGTTAGTGTTGAAAAACCACGTTTCGCACTTGTGTTAGTGTTGAAAAACCACTTTTCGCACTTGTATTAGTGTGGAAAAAACACTTTTCGCACTTGTGTTAGTGTTGAAAACCCACTTTTCGCACTTGTGTTAGTGTTGAAAATCCACTTTTCGCACTTGTGTTAGTGTTGAAAAACCACTTTTCACACTTGTGTTCGTGCAGGAAACCACTTTTGCACTTGTATTAGTGTGGAAAAACCACTTTTCGCACTTGTGTTAGTGTTGAAAAAACACTTTTTGCACTTGTATTAGTGTGGAAAAAACACTTTTTGCACTTGTGATAGTGTTGAAAAAACACTTTTTGCACTTGTGTTAGTGTTGAAAAACCACTTTTCGCACTTGTGTTGGTGCAGGAAACCACTTTTGCACTTGTATTAGTGTGGAAAAACCACTTTTCGCACTTGTGTTAGTGTTGAAAAACCACTTTTTGCACTTGTGTTAGTGTTGAAAAACCACTTTTCGCACTTGTGTTAGTGTTGAAAAACCACTTTTCGCACTTGTGTTGGTGCAGGAAACCACTTTTGCACTTGTATTAGTGTGGAAAAACCACTTTTCGCACTTGTGTTAGTGTTGAAAAACCACTTTTCGCACTTGTGTTAGTGTTGAAAAACCACTTTTCGCAATTGTGTTGGTGCAGGAAACCACTTTTGCACTTGTATTAGTGTGGAAAAAACACTTTTTGCACTTGTGATAGTGTTGAAAAACCACTTTTTGCACTTGTGTTAGTGTTGAAAAACCACTTTTCGCACTTGGGTTGGTGCAGGAAACCACTTTTCGCACCTGTGTTGGTGCAGGAAACCACTTTTCGCACTTGTGTTGGTGCAGGAAACCAATTTTGCACTTGTATTAGTTTGGAAAAACCACTTTTTGCACTTGTGTTAGTGTTGAAAGACCACTTTTCGCACTTGTGTTGGTGCAGGAAACCACTTTTGCACTTGTATTAGTGTGGAAAACCCACTTTTCGCACTTGTGATAGTGTTGAAAAACCACTTTTCGCACTTGTGTTAGTGTTGAAAAACCACTTTTCGCACTTGTGTTGGTGCAGGAAACCACTTTTGCACTTGTATTAGTGTGGAAAAAACAACTTTTCGCACTTGTGTTAGTGTTGAAAAACCACTTTTAGCACTTGTGTTAGTGTTGAAAAACCACTTTTCGCACTTGTGTTGGTGCAGGAAACCACTTTTGCACTTGTATTAGTGTGGAAAAAACACTTTTTGCACTTGTGATAGTGTTGAAAAACCACTTTTTGCACTTGTGTTAGTGTTGAAAAACCACTTTTCGCACCTGTGTTGGTGCAGGAAACCACTTTTGCACTTGTATTAGTGTGGAAAAACCACTTTTCGCACTTGTGTTAGTGTTGAAAAACCACTTTTCGCACTTGTGTTAGTGTTGAAAAACCACTTTTCGCACTTGTGTTGGTGCAGGAAACCACTTTTGCACTTGTATTAGTGTGGAAAAAACACTTTTTGCACTTGTGATAGTGTTGAAAAACCACTTTTTGCACTTGTGTTAGTGTTGAAAAACCACTTTTCGCACCTGTGTTGGTGCAGGAAACCACTTTTGCACTTGTATTAGTGTGGAAAAACCACTTTTCGCACTTGTGTTAGTGTTGAAAAACCACTTTTAGCACTTGTGTTAGTGTTGAAAAACCACTTTTCGCACTTGTGTTGGTGCAGGAAACCACTTTTGCACTTGTATTAGTGTGGAAAAAACACTTTTTGCACTTGTGATAGTGTTGAAAAACCACTTTTTGCACTTGTGTTAGTGTTGAAAAACCACTTTTCGCACCTGTGTTGGGGCAGGAAACCACTTTTGCACTTGTATTAGTGTGGAAAAACCACTTTTCGCACTTGTGTTAGTGTTGAAAAACCACTTTTCGCACTTGTGTTAGTGTTGAAAAACCACTTTTCGCACTTGTGTTGGTGCAGGAAACCACTTTTGCACTTGTATTAGTGTGGAAACAACACTTTTTGCACTTGTGATAGTGTTGAAAAAACACTTCTTGCACTTGTGTTAGTGTTGAAAAACCACTTTTCGCACTTGTGTTGGTGCAGGAAACCACTTTTGCACTTGTATTAGTGTGGAAAAACCACTTTTCGCACTTGTGTTGGTGCAGGAAACCACTTTTGCACTTGTATTAGTGTGGAAACAACACTTTTTGCACTTGTGATAGTGAAGGAAACCACTTTTCGCACTTGTGTTAGTGTTGAAAAACCACTTTTCGCACTGGTGTTGGTGAAGGAAACCACTTTTGCACTTGTATTAGTGTTGAAAACCCACTTTTCGCACATGTGTTAGTGTTGAAAAACCACGTTTCGCACTTGTGTTAGTGTTGAAAAACCACTTTTCGCACTTGTATTAGTGTGGAAAGAACACTTTTCGCACTTGCGTTGGTGCAGGAAACCACTTTTGCAATTGTATTAGTGTGGAAAAAACACTTTTTGCACTTGTGTTAGTGTTGAAAAACCACTTTTCGCACTTGTGTTAGTGTTGAAAAACTACTTTTGCACTTGTATTAGTATGGAAAAAACACTTTTTGCACTTGTATTAGTGTGGAAAAACAACTTTTTGCACTTGTGTTAGTGTTGAAAAACCACTTTTCGCACTTGTGTAATGTTGAAAAACCACTTTTCGCACTAGTTTTGGTGAAGGAAACCACTTTTTGCACTTGTGTTAGTGTTGAAAACCCACTTTTCGCACATGTGTTAGTGTTGAAAAACCACGTTTCGCACTTGTGTTAGTGTTGAAAAACCACTTTTCGCACATGTGTTAGTGTTGAAAAACCACGTTTCGCACTTGTGTTAGTGTTGAAAAACCACTTTTCGCACTTGTATTAGTGTGGAAAAAAAACACTTTTCGCACTTGTGTTAGTGTTGAAAACCCACTTTTCGCACTTGTGTTAGTGTTGAAAATCCACTTTTCGCACTTGTGTTAGTGTTGAAAAACCACTTTTCGCACTTGTGTTGGTGCAGGAAACCACTTTTGCACTTGTATTAGTGTGGAAATCCACTTTTCGCACTTGTGTTAGTGTTGAAAAACCACTTTTCGCACTTGTATTAGTGTGGAAAAAACACTTTTTGCACTTGTGATAGTGTTGAAAAAACACTTTTTGCACTTGTGTTAGTGTTGAAAAACCACTTTTCGCACTTGTGTTGGTGCAGGAAACCACTTTTGCACTTGTATTAGTGTGGAAAAACCACTTTTCGCATTTGTGTTAGTGTTGAAAAACCACTTTTCGCACTTGTGTTAGTGTTGAAAAACCACTTTTCGCACTTGTGTTGGTGCAGGAAACCACTTTTGCACTTGTATTAGTGTGGAAAAAACACTTTTTGCACCTGTGATAGTGTTGAAAAACCACTTTTCACACTTGTGTTAGTGTTGAAAAACCACTTTTCGCACTTGTGTTGGTGCAGGAAACCACTTTTGCACTTGTATTAGTGTGGAAAAACCACTTTTCGCACTTGTGTTAGTGTTGAAAAACCACTTTTCGCACTTGTGTTAGTGTTGAAAAACCACTTTTCGCACTTGTGTTGGTGCAGGAAACCACTTTTGCACTTGTATTAGTGTGGAAAAAACACTTTTTGCACTTGTGATAGTGTTGAAAAACCACTTTTTGCACTTGTGTTAGTGTTGAAAAACCACTTTTCGCACTTGGGTTGGTGCAGGAAACCACTTTTCGCACCTGTGTTGGTGCAGGAAACCACTTTTCGCACTTGTGTTGGTGCAGGAAACCAATTTTGCACTTGTATTAGTGTGGAAAAACCACTTTTTGCACTTGTGTTAGTGTTGAAAGACCACTTTTCGCACTTGTGTTGGTGCAGGAAACCACTTTTGCACTTGTATTAGTGTGGAAAACCCACTTTTCGCACTTGTGATAGTGTTGAAAAACCACTTTTCGCACTTGTGTTAGTGTTGAAAAACCATTTTTCGCACTTGTGTTGGTGCAGGAAACCACTTTTGCACTTGTATTAGTGTGGAAAAAACAACTTTTCGCACTTGTGTTAGTGTTGAAAAACCACTTTTAGCACTTGTGTTAGTGTTGAAAAACCACTTTTCGCACTTGTGTTGGTGCAGGAAACCACTTTTGCACTTGTACTAGTGTGGAAAAAACACTTTTTGCACTTGTGATAGTGTTGAAAAACCACTTTTTGCACTTGTGTTAGTGTTGAAAAACCACTTTTCGCACCTGTGTTGGTGCAGGAAACCACTTTTGCACTTGTATTAGTGTGGAAAAACCACTTTTCGCACTTGTGTTAGTGTTGATAAACCACTTTTCGCACTTGTGTTAGTGTTGAAAAACCACTTTTCGCACTTGTGTTGGTGCAGGAAAC
This sequence comes from Myxine glutinosa, assembly GCF_964187855.1. NCBI lineage: Eukaryota > Metazoa > Chordata > Myxini > Myxiniformes > Myxinidae > Myxine > Myxine glutinosa. Next base: position 32,619 of record NW_027619135.1, read on the forward strand.
CACTTTTGCACTTGTATTAGTGTGGAAAAAACACTTTTTGCACTTGTGATAGTGTTGAAAAACCACTTTTCGCACTGGTGTTGGTGAAGGAAACCACTTTTTGCACTTGTGTTAGTGTTGAAAACCCACTTTTCGCACATGTGTTAGTGTTGAAAAACCACGTTTCGCACTTGTGTTAGTGTTGAAAAACCACTTTTCGCACTTGTATTAGTGTGGAAAAAACACTTTTCGCACTTGTGTTAGTGTTGAAAACCCACTTTTCGCACTTGTGTTAGTGTTGAAAATCCACTTTTCGCACTTGTGTTAGTGTTGAAAAACCACTTTTCACACTTGTGTTCGTGCAGGAAACCACTTTTGCACTTGTATTAGTGTGGAAAAACCACTTTTCGCACTTGTGTTAGTGTTGAAAAAACACTTTTTGCACTTGTATTAGTGTGGAAAAAACACTTTTTGCACTTGTGATAGTGTTGAAAAAACACTTTTTGCACTTGTGTTAGTGTTGAAAAACCACTTTTCGCACTTGTGTTGGTGCAGGAAACCACTTTTGCACTTGTATTAGTGTGGAAAAACCACTTTTCGCACTTGTGTTAGTGTTGAAAAACCACTTTTTGCACTTGTGTTAGTGTTGAAAAACCACTTTTCGCACTTGTGTTAGTGTTGAAAAACCACTTTTCGCACTTGTGTTGGTGCAGGAAACCACTTTTGCACTTGTATTAGTGTGGAAAAACCACTTTTCGCACTTGTGTTAGTGTTGAAAAACCACTTTTCGCACTTGTGTTAGTGTTGAAAAACCACTTTTCGCAATTGTGTTGGTGCAGGAAACCACTTTTGCACTTGTATTAGTGTGGAAAAAACACTTTTTGCACTTGTGATAGTGTTGAAAAACCACTTTTTGCACTTGTGTTAGTGTTGAAAAACCACTTTTCGCACTTGGGTTGGTGCAGGAAACCACTTTTCGCACCTGTGTTGGTGCAGGAAACCACTTTTCGCACTTGTGTTGGTGCAGGAAACCAATTTTGCACTTGTATTAGTTTGGAAAAACCACTTTTTGCACTTGTGTTAGTGTTGAAAGACCACTTTTCGCACTTGTGTTGGTGCAGGAAACCACTTTTGCACTTGTATTAGTGTGGAAAACCCACTTTTCGCACTTGTGATAGTGTTGAAAAACCACTTTTCGCACTTGTGTTAGTGTTGAAAAACCACTTTTCGCACTTGTGTTGGTGCAGGAAACCACTTTTGCACTTGTATTAGTGTGGAAAAAACAACTTTTCGCACTTGTGTTAGTGTTGAAAAACCACTTTTAGCACTTGTGTTAGTGTTGAAAAACCACTTTTCGCACTTGTGTTGGTGCAGGAAACCACTTTTGCACTTGTATTAGTGTGGAAAAAACACTTTTTGCACTTGTGATAGTGTTGAAAAACCACTTTTTGCACTTGTGTTAGTGTTGAAAAACCACTTTTCGCACCTGTGTTGGTGCAGGAAACCACTTTTGCACTTGTATTAGTGTGGAAAAACCACTTTTCGCACTTGTGTTAGTGTTGAAAAACCACTTTTCGCACTTGTGTTAGTGTTGAAAAACCACTTTTCGCACTTGTGTTGGTGCAGGAAACCACTTTTGCACTTGTATTAGTGTGGAAAAAACACTTTTTGCACTTGTGATAGTGTTGAAAAACCACTTTTTGCACTTGTGTTAGTGTTGAAAAACCACTTTTCGCACCTGTGTTGGTGCAGGAAACCACTTTTGCACTTGTATTAGTGTGGAAAAACCACTTTTCGCACTTGTGTTAGTGTTGAAAAACCACTTTTAGCACTTGTGTTAGTGTTGAAAAACCACTTTTCGCACTTGTGTTGGTGCAGGAAACCACTTTTGCACTTGTATTAGTGTGGAAAAAACACTTTTTGCACTTGTGATAGTGTTGAAAAACCACTTTTTGCACTTGTGTTAGTGTTGAAAAACCACTTTTCGCACCTGTGTTGGGGCAGGAAACCACTTTTGCACTTGTATTAGTGTGGAAAAACCACTTTTCGCACTTGTGTTAGTGTTGAAAAACCACTTTTCGCACTTGTGTTAGTGTTGAAAAACCACTTTTCGCACTTGTGTTGGTGCAGGAAACCACTTTTGCACTTGTATTAGTGTGGAAACAACACTTTTTGCACTTGTGATAGTGTTGAAAAAACACTTCTTGCACTTGTGTTAGTGTTGAAAAACCACTTTTCGCACTTGTGTTGGTGCAGGAAACCACTTTTGCACTTGTATTAGTGTGGAAAAACCACTTTTCGCATTTGTGTTAGTGTTGAAAAACCACTTTTCGCACTTGTGTTAGTGTTGAAAAACCACTTTTTGCACTTGTGTTGGTGCAGGAAACCACTTTTGCACTTGTATTAGTGTGGAAAAAACACTTTTTGCACCTGTGATAGTGTTGAAAAACCACTTTTCACACTTGTGTTAGTGTTGAAAAACCACTTTTCGCACTTGTGTTGGTGCAGGAAACCACTTTTGCACTTGTATTAGTGTGGAAAAACCACTTTTCGCACTTGTGTTAGTGTTGAAAAACCACTTTTCGCACTTGTGTTAGTGTTGAAAAACCACTTTTCGCACTTGTGTTGGTGCAGGAAACCACTTTTGCACTTGTATTAGTGTGGAAAAAACACTTTTTGCACTTGTGATAGTGTTGAAAAACCACTTTTTGCACTTGTGTTAGTGTTGAAAAACCACTTTTCGCACTTGGGTTGGTGCAGGAAACCACTTTTCGCACCTGTGTTGGTGCAGGAAACCACTTTTCGCACTTGTGTTGGTGCAGGAAACCAATTTTGCACTTGTATTAGTGTGGAAAAACCACTTTTTGCACTTGTGTTAGTGTTGAAAGACCACTTTTCGCACTTGTGTTGGTGCAGGAAACCACTTTTGCACTTGTATTAGTGTGGAAAATCCACTTTTCGCACTTGTGATAGTGTTGAAAAACCACTTTTCGCACTTGTGTTAGTGTTGAAAAACCACTTTTCGCACTTGTGTTGGTGCAGGAAACCACTTTTGCACTTGTATTAGTGTGGAAAAAACAACTTTTCGCACTTGTGTTAGTGTTGAAAAACCACTTTTAGCACTTGTGTTAGTGTTGAAAAACCACTTTTCGCACTTGTGTTGGTGCAGGAAACCACTTTTGCACTTGTATTAGTGTGGAAAAAACACTTTTTGCACTTGTGATAGTGTTGAAAAACCACTTTTTGCACTTGTGTTAGTGTTGAAAAACCACTTTTCGCACCTGTGTTGGTGCAGGAAACCACTTTTGCACTTGTATTAGTGTGGAAAAACCACTTTTCGCACTTGTGTTAGTGTTGAAAAACCACTTTTCGCACTTGTGTTAGTGTTGAAAAATCACTTTTCGCACTTGTGTTGGTGCAGGAAACAACTTTTGCACTTGTATTAGTGTGGAAAAAACACTTTTTGCACTTGTGATAGTGTTGAAAAACCACTTTTCGCACTGGTGTTGGTGAAGGAAACCACTTTTTGCACTTGTGTTAGTGTTGAAAACCCACTTTTTGCACATGTGTTAGTGTTGAAAAACCACGTTTCGCACTTGTGTTAGTGTTGAAAAACCACTTTTCGCACTTGTATTAGTGTGGAAAAAACACTTTTCGCACTTGTGTTAGTGTTGAAAACCCACTTTTCGCACTTGTGTTAGTGTTGAAAATCCACTTTTCGCACTTGTGTTAGTGTTGAAAAACCACTTTTCACACTTGTGTTCGTGCAGGAAACCACTTTTGCACTTGTATTAGTGTGGAAAAACCACTTTTCGCACTTGTGTTAGTGTTGAAAAAACACTTTTTGCACTTGTATTAGTGTGGAAAAAACACTTTTTGCACTTGTGATAGTGTTGAAAAAACACTTTTTGCACTTGTGTTAGTGTTGAAAAACCACTTTTCGCACTTGTGTTGGTGCAGGAAACCACTTTTGCACTTGTATTAGTGTGGAAAAACCACTTTTCGCACTTGTGTTAGTGTTGAAAAACCACTTTTTGCACTTGTGTTAGTGTTGAAAAACCACATTTCGCACTTGTGTTAGTGTTGAAAAACCACTTTTCGCACTTGTGTTGGTGCAGGAAACCACTTTTGCACTTGTATTAGTGTGGAAAAAACACTTTTTGCACCTGTGATAGTGTTGAAAAACCACTTTTCACACTTGTGTTAGTGTTGAAAAACCACTTTTCGCACTTGTGTTGGTGCAGGAAACCACTTTTGCACTTGTATTAGTGTGGAAAAACCACTTTTCGCACTTGTGTTAGTGTTGAAAAACCACTTTTCGCACTTGTGTTAGTGTTGAAAAACCACTTTTCGCACTTGTGTTGGTGCAGGAAACCACTTTTGCACTTGTAATAGTGTGGAAAAAACACTTTTTGCACTTGTGATAGTGTTGAAAAACCACTTTTTGCATTTGTGTTAGTGTTGAAAAACCACTTTTCGCACTTGGGTTGGTGCAGGAAACCACTTTTCGCACCTGTGTTGGTGCAGGAAACCACTTTTCGCACTTGTGTTGGTGCAGGAAACCAATTTTGCACTTGTATTAGTTTGGAAAAACCACTTTTTGCACTTGTGTTAGTGTTGAAAGACCACTTTTCGCACTTGTGTTGGTGCAGGAAACCACTTTTGCACTTGTATTAGTGTGGAAAACCCACTTTTCGCACTTGTGATAGTGTTGAAAAACCACTTTTCGCACTTGTGTTAGTGTTGAAAAACCACTTTTCGCACTTGTGTTGGTGCAGGAAACCACTTTTGCACTTGTATTAGTGTGGAAAAAACAACTTTTCGCACTTGTGTTAGTGTTGAAAAACCACTTTTAGCACTTGTGTTAGTGTTGAAAAACCACTTTTCGCACTTGTGTTGGTGCAGGAAACCACTTTTGCACTTGTATTAGTGTGGAAAAAACACTTTTTGCACTTGTGATAGTGTTGAAAAACCACTTTTTGCACTTGTGTTAGTGTTGAAAAACCACTTTTCGCACCTGTGTTGGTGCAGGAAACCACTTTTGCACTTGTATTAGTGTGGAAAAACCACTTTTCACACTTGTGTTAGTGTTAAAAAACCACTTTTCGCAATTGTGTTAGTGTTGAAAAACCACTTTTCGCACTTGTGTTGGTGCAGGAAACCACTTTTGCACTTGTATTAGTGTGGAAAAAACACTTTTTGCACTTGTGATAGTGTTGAAAAACCACTTTTGGCACTGGTGTTGGTGAAGGAAACCACTTTTTGCACTTGTGTTAGTGTTGAAAACCCACTTTTCGCACATGTGTTAGTGTTGAAAAACCACGTTTCGCACTTGTGTTAGTGTTGAAAAACCACTTTTCGCACTTGTATTAGTGTGGAAAAAACACTTTTCGCACTTGTGTTAGTGTTGAAAACCCACTTTTCGCACTTGTGTTAGTGTTGAAAATCCACTTTTCGCACTTGTGTTAGTGTTGAAAAACCACTTTTCACACTTGTGTTCGTGCAGGAAACCACTTTTGCACTTGTATTAGTGTGGAAAAACCACTTTTCGCACTTGTGTTAGTGTTGAAAAAACACTTTTTGCACTTGTATTAGTGTGGAAAAAACACTTTTTGCACTTGTGATAGTGTTGAAAAAACACTTTTTGCACTTGTGTTAGTGTTGAAAAACCACTTTTCGCACTTGTGTTGGTGCAGGAAACCACTTTTGCACTTGTATTAGTGTGGAAAAACCACTTTTCGCACTTGTGTTAGTGTTGAAAAACCACTTTTTGCACTTGTGTTAGTGTTGAAAAACCACTTTTCGCACTTGTGTTAGTGTTGAAAAACCACTTTTCGCACTTGTGTTGGTGCAGGAAACCACTTTTGCACTTGTATTAGTGTGGAAAAACCACTTTTCGCACTTGTGTTAGTGTTGAAAAACCACTTTTCGCACTTGTGTTAGTGTTGAAAAACCACTTTTCGCAATTGTGTTGGTGCAGGAAACCACTTTTGCACTTGTATTAGTGTGGAAAAAACACTTTTTGCACTTGTGATAGTGTTGAAAAACCACTTTTTGCACTTGTGTTAGTGTTGAAAAACCACTTTTCGCACTTGGGTTGGTGCAGGAAACCACTTTTCGCACCTGTGTTCGTGCAGGAAACCACTTTTCGCACTTGTGTTGGTGCAGGAAACCAATTTTGCACTTGTATTAGTTTGGAAAAACCACTTTTTGCACTTGTGTTAGTGTTGAAAGACCACTTTTCGCACTTGTGTTGGTGCAGGAAACCACTTTTGCACTTGTATTAGTGTGGAAAACCCACTTTTCGCACTTGTGATAGTGTTGAAAAACCACTTTTCGCACTTGTGTTAGTGTTGAAAAACCACTTTTCGCACTTGTGTTGGTGCAGGAAACCACTTTTGCACTTGTATTAGTGTGGAAAAACCACTTTTCGCACTTGTGTTAGTGTTGAAAAAACACTTTTTGCACTTGTGTTCGTGCAGCAAACCACTTTTGCACTTGTATTAGTGTGGAAAAACCACTTTTCGCACTTGTGTTAGTGTGGAAAAAACACTTTTTGCACTTGTGATAGTGTTGAAAAACCACTTTTTGCACTTGTGTTAGTGTTGAAAAACCACTTTTCGCACCTGTGTTGGTGCAGGAAACCACTTTTGCACTTGTATTAGTGTGGAAAAACCACTTTTCGCACTTGTGTTAGTGTTGAAAAACCACTTTTCGCACTTGTGTTAGTGTTGAAAAACCACTTTTCGCACTTGTGTTGGTGCAGGAAACCACTTTTGCACTTGTATTAGTGTGGAAAAAACACTTTTTGCACTTGTGATAGTGTTGAAAAACCACTTTTTGCACTTGTGTTAGTGTTGAAAAACCACTTTTCGCACCTGTGTTGGTGCAGGAAACCACTTTTGCACTTGTATTAGTGTGGAAAAACCACTTTTCGCACTTGTGTTAGTGTTGAAAAACCACTTTTAGCACTTGTGTTAGTGTTGAAAAACCACTTTTCGCACTTGTGTTGGTGCAGGAAACCACTTTTGCACTTGTATTAGTGTGGAAAAAACACTTTTTGCACTTGTGATAGTGTTGAAAAACCACTTTTTGCACTTGTGTTAGTGTTGAAAAACCACTTTTCGCACCTGTGTTGGGGCAGGAAACCACTTTTGCACTTGTATTAGTGTGGAAAAACCACTTTTCGCACTTGTGTTAGTGTTGAAAAACCACTTTTCGCACTTGTGTTAGTGTTGAAAAACCACTTTTCGCACTTGTGTTGGTGCAGGAAACCACTTTTGCACTTGTATTAGTGTGGAAACAACACTTTTTGCACTTGTGATAGTGTTGAAAAAACACTTCTTGCACTTGTGTTAGTGTTGAAAAACCACTTTTCGCACTTGTGTTGGTACAGGAAACCACTTTTGCACTTGTATTAGTGTGGAAAAACCACTTTTCGCATTTGTGTTAGTGTTGAAAAACCACTTTTCGCACTTGTGTTAGTGTTGAAAAACCACTTTTTGCACTTGTGTTGGTGCAGGAAACCACTTTTGCACTTGTATTAGTGTGGAAAAAACACTTTTTGCACCTGTGATAGTGTTGAAAAACCACTTTTCACACTTGTGTTAGTGTTGAAAAACCACTTTTCGCACTTGTGTTGGTGCAGGAAACCACTTTTGCACTTGTATTAGTGTGGAAAAACCACTTTTCGCACTTGTGTTAGTGTTGAAAAACCACTTTTCGCACTTGTGTTAGTGTTGAAAAACCACTTTTCGCACTTGTGTTGGTGCAGGAAACCACTTTTGCACTTGTATTAGTGTGGAAAAAACACTTTTTGCACTTGTGATAGTGTTGAAAAACCACTTTTTGCACTTGTGTTAGTGTTGAAAAACCACTTTTCGCACTTGGGTTGGTGCAGGAAACCACTTTTCGCACCTGTGTTGGTGCAGGAAACCACTTTTCGCACTTGTGTTGGTGCAGGAAACCAATTTTGCACTTGTATTAGTGTGGAAAAACCACTTTTTGCACTTGTGTTAGTGTTGAAAGACCACTTTTCGCACTTGTGTTGGTGCAGGAAACCACTTTTGCACTTGTATTAGTGTGGAAAATCCACTTTTCGCACTTGTGATAGTGTTGAAAAACCACTTTTCGCACTTGTGTTAGTGTTGAAAAACCACTTTTCGCACTTGTGTTGGTGCAGGAAACCACTTTTGCACTTGTATTAGTGTGGAAAAAACAACTTTTCGCACTTGTGTTAGTGTTGAAAAACCACTTTTAGCACTTGTGTTAGTGTTGAAAAACCACTTTTCGCACTTGTGTTGGTGCAGGAAACCACTTTTGCACTTGTATTAGTGTGGAAAAAACACTTTTTGCACTTGTGATAGTGTTGAAAAACCACTTTTTGCACTTGTGTTAGTGTTGAAAAACCACTTTTCGCACCTGTGTTGGTGCAGGAAACCACTTTTGCACTTGTATTAGTGTGGAAAAACCACTTTTCGCACTTGTGTTAGTGTTGAAAAACCACTTTTCGCACTTGTGTTAGTGTTGAAAAACCACTTTTCGCACTTGTGTTGGTGCAGGAAACAACTTTTGCACTTGTATTAGTGTGGAAAAAACACTTTTTGCACTTGTGATAGTGTTGAAAAACCACTTTTCGCACTGGTGTTGGTGAAGGAAACCACTTTTTGCACTTGTGTTAGTGTTGAAAACCCACTTTTTGCACATGTGTTAGTGTTGAAAAACCACGTTTCGCACTTGTGTTAGTGTTGAAAAACCACTTTTCGCACTTGTATTAGTGTGGAAAAAACACTTTTCGCACTTGTGTTAGTGTTGAAAACCCACTTTTCGCACTTGTGTTAGTGTTGAAAATCCACTTTTCGCACTTGTGTTAGTGTTGAAAAACCACTTTTCACACTTGTGTTCGTGCAGGAAACCACTTTTGCACTTGTATTAGTGTGGAAAAACCACTTTTCGCACTTGTGTTAGTGTTGAAAAAACACTTTTTGCACTTGTATTAGTGTGGAAAAAACACTTTTTGCACTTGTGATAGTGTTGAAAAAACACTTTTTGCACTTGTGTTAGTGTTGAAAAACCACTTTTCGCACTTGTGTTGGTGCAGGAAACCACTTTTGCACTTGTATTAGTGTGGAAAAACCACTTTTCGCACTTGTGTTAGTGTTGAAAAACCACTTTTTGCACTTGTGTTAGTGTTGAAAAACCACATTTCGCACTTGTGTTAGTGTTGAAAAACCACTTTTCGCACTTGTGTTGGTGCAGGAAACCACTTTTGCACTTGTATTAGTGTGGAAAAAACACTTTTTGCACCTGTGATAGTGTTGAAAAACCACTTTTCACACTTGTGTTAGTGTTGAAAAACCACTTTTCGCACTTGTGTTGGTGCAGGAAACCACTTTTGCACTTGTATTAGTGTGGAAAAACCACTTTTCGCACTTGTGTTAGTGTTGAAAAACCACTTTTCGCACTTGTGTTAGTGTTGAAAAACCACTTTTCGCACTTGTGTTGGTGCAGGAAACCACTTTTGCACTTGTAATAGTGTGGAAAAAACACTTTTTGCACTTGTGATAGTGTTGAAAAACCACTTTTTGCATTTGTGTTAGTGTTGAAAAACCACTTTTCGCACTTGGGTTGGTGCAGGAAACCACTTTTCGCACCTGTGTTGGTGCAGGAAACCACTTTTCGCACTTGTGTTGGTGCAGGAAACCAATTTTGCACTTGTATTAGTTTGGAAAAACCACTTTTTGCACTTGTGTTAGTGTTGAAAGACCACTTTTCGCACTTGTGTTGGTGCAGGAAACCACTTTTGCACTTGTATTAGTGTGGAAAACCCACTTTTCGCACTTGTGATAGTGTTGAAAAACCACTTTTCGCACTTGTGTTAGTGTTGAAAAACCACTTTTCGCACTTGTGTTGGTGCAGGAAACCACTTTTGCACTTGTATTAGTGTGGAAAAAACAACTTTTCGCACTTGTGTTAGTGTTGAAAAACCACTTTTAGCACTTGTGTTAGTGTTGAAAAACCACTTTTCGCACTTGTGTTGGTGCAGGAAACCACTTTTGCACTTGTATTAGTGTGGAAAAAACACTTTTTGCACTTGTGATAGTGTTGAAAAACCACTTTTTGCACTTGTGTTAGTGTTGAAAAACCACTTTTCGCACCTGTGTTGGTGCAGGAAACCACTTTTGCACTTGTATTAGTGTGGAAAAACCACTTTTCACACTTGTGTTAGTGTTGAAAAACCACTTTTCGCAATTGTGTTAGTGTTGAAAAACCACTTTTCGCACTTGTGTTGGTGCAGGAAACCACTTTTGCACTTGTATTAGTGTGGAAAAAACACTTTTTGCACTTGTGATAGTGTTGAAAAACCACTTTTCGCACTGGTGTTGGTGAAGGAAACCACTTTTTGCACTTGTGTTAGTGTTGAAAACCCACTTTTCGCACATGTGTTAGTGTTGAAAAACCACGTTTCGCACTTGTGTTAGTGTTGAAAAACCACTTTTCGCACTTGTATTAGTGTGGAAAAAACACTTTTCGCACTTGTGTTAGTGTTGAAAACCCACTTTTCGCACTTGTGTTAGTGTTGAAAATCCACTTTTCGCACTTGTGTTAGTGTTGAAAAACCACTTTTCACACTTGTGTTCGTGCAGGAAACCACTTTTGCACTTGTATTAGTGTGGAAAAACCACTTTTCGCACTTGTGTTAGTGTTGAAAAAACACTTTTTGCACTTGTATTAGTGTGGAAAAAACACTTTTTGCACTTGTGATAGTGTTGAAAAAACACTTTTTGCACTTGTGTTAGTGTTGAAAAACCACTTTTCGCACTTGTGTTGGTGCAGGAAACCACTTTTGCACTTGTATTAGTGTGGAAAAACCACTTTTCGCACTTGTGTTAGTGTTGAAAAACCACTTTTTGCACTTGTGTTAGTGTTGAAAAACCACTTTTCGCACTTGTGTTAGTGTTGAAAAACCACTTTTCGCACTTGTGTTGGTGCAGGAAACCACTTTTGCACTTGTATTAGTGTGGAAAAACCACTTTTCGCACTTGTGTTAGTGTTGAAAAACCACTTTTCGCACTTGTGTTAGTGTTGAAAAACCACTTTTCGCAATTGTGTTGGTGCAGGAAACCACTTTTGCACTTGTATTAGTGTGGAAAAAACACTTTTTGCACTTGTGATAGTGTTGAAAAACCACTTTTTGCACTTGTGTTAGTGTTGAAAAACCACTTTTCGCACTTGGGTTGGTGCAGGAAACCACTTTTCGCACCTGTGTTGGTGCAGGAAACCACTTTTCGCACTTGTGTTGGTGCAGGAAACCAATTTTGCACTTGTATTAGTTTGGAAAAACCACTTTTTGCACTTGTGTTAGTGTTGAAAGACCACTTTTCGCACTTGTGTTGGTGCAGGAAACCACTTTTGCACTTGTATTAGTGTGGAAAACCCACTTTTCGCACTTGTGATAGTGTTGAAAAACCACTTTTCGCACTTGTGTTAGTGTTGAAAAACCACTTTTCGCACTTGTGTTGGTGCAGGAAACCACTTTTGCACTTGTATTAGTGTGGAAAAACCACTTTTCGCACTTGTGTTAGTGTTGAAAAAACACTTTTTGCACTTGTGTTCGTGCAGCAAACCACTTTTGCACTTGTATTAGTGTGGAAAAAACACTTCGCACTTGTGATAGTGTTGAAAAACCACTTTTCGCACTTATGTTAGTGTTGAAAAACCACTTTTTGCACTTGTGTTGGTGCAGGAAAACCACTTTTCGCACCTGTGTTGGTGCAGGAAACCACTTTTGCACTTGTATTAGTGTGGAAAAACCACTTTTCGCACTTGTGTTAGTGTTGAAAAACCACTTTTCGCACTTGTGTTAGTGTTGAAAAACCACTTTTCGCACTTGTGTTGGTGCAGGAAACTACTTTTGCACTTGTATTAGTGTGGAAAAAACACTTTTTGCACTTGTGATAGTGTTGAAAAACCACTTTTTGCACTTGTGTTAGTGTTGAAAAACCACTTTTCGCACCTGTGTTGGTGCAGGAAACCACTTTTGCACTTGTATTAGTGTGGAAAAACCACTTTTCGCACTTGTGTTAGTGTTGAAAAACCACTTTTAGCACTTGTGTTAGTGTTGAAAAACCACTTTTCGCACTTGTGTTGGTGCAGGAAACCACTTTTGCACTTGTATTAGTGTGGAAAAAACACTTTTTGCACTTGTGATAGTGTTGAAAAACCACTTTTTGCACTTGTGTTAGTGTTGAAAAACCACTTTTCGCACCTGTGTTGGGGCAGGAAACCACTTTTGCACTTGTATTAGTGTGGAAAAACCACTTTTCGCACTTGTGTTAGTGTTGAAAAACCACTTTTCGCACTTGTGTTAGTGTTGAAAAACCACTTTTCGCACTTGTGTTGGTGCAGGAAACCACTTTTGCACTTGTATTAGTGTGGAAAAAACACTTTTTGCACTTGTGATAGTGTTGAAAAAACACTTTTTGCACTTGTGTTAGTGTTGAAAAACCACTTTTCGCACTTGTGTTGGTGCAGGAAACCACTTTTGCACTTGTATTAGTGTGGAAAAACCACTTTTCGCATTTGTGTTAGTGTTGAAAAACCACTTTTCGCACTTGTGTTAGTGTTGAAAAACCACTTTTTGCACTTGTGTTGGTGCAGGAAACCACTTTTGCACTTGTATTAGTGTGGAAAAAACACTTTTTGCACCTGTGATAGTGTTGAAAAACCACTTTTCACACTTGTGTTAGTGTTGAAAAACCACTTTTCGCACTTGTGTTGGTGCAGGAAACCACTTTTGCACTTGTATTAGTGTGGAAAAACCACTTTTCGCACTTGTGTTAGTGTTGAAAAACCACTTTTCGCACTTGTGTTAGTGTTGAAAAACCACTTTTCGCACTTGTGTTGGTGCAGGAAACCACTTTTGCACTTGTATTAGTGTGGAAAAAACACTTTTTGCACTTGTGATAGTGTTGAAAAACCACTTTTTGCACTTGTGTTAGTGTTGAAAAACCACTTTTCGCACTTGGGTTGGTGCAGGAAACCACTTTTCGCACCTGTGTTGGTGCAGGAAACCACTTTTCGCACTTGTGTTGGTGCAGGAAACCAATTTTGCACTTGTATTAGTGTGGAAAAACCACTTTTTGCACTTGTGTTAGTGTTGAAAGACCACTTTTCGCACTTGTGTTGGTGCAGGAAACCACTTTTGCACTTGTATTAGTGTGGAAAATCCACTTTTCGCACTTGTGATAGTGTTGAAAAACCACTTTTCGCACTTGTGTTAGTGTTGAAAAACCACTTTTCGCACTTGTGTTGGTGCAGGAAACCACTTTTGCACTTGTATTAGTGTGGAAAAAACAACTTTTCGCACTTGTGTTAGTGTTGAAAAACCACTTTTAGCACTTGTGTTAGTGTTGAAAAACCACTTTTCGCACTTGTGTTGGTGCAGGAAACCACTTTTGCACTTGTATTAGTGTGGAAAAAAACACTTTTTGCACTTGTGATAGTGTTGAAAAACCACTTTTTGCACTTGTGTTAGTGTTGAAAAACCACTTTTCGCACCTGTGTTGGTGCAGGAAACCACTTTTGCACTTGTATTAGTGTGGAAAAACCACTTTTCGCACTTGTGTTAGTGTTGAAAAACCACTTTTCGCACTTGTGTTAGTGTTGAAAAACCACTTTTCGCACTTGTGTTGGTGCAGGAAACCACTTTTGCACTTGTATTAGTGTGGAAAAAACACTTTTTGCACTTGTGATAGTGTTGAAAAACCACTTTTCGCACTGGTGTTGGTGAAGGAAACCACTTTTTGCACTTGTGTTAGTGTTGAAAACCCACTTTTTGCACATGTGTTAGTGTTGAAAAACCACGTTTCGCACTTGTGTTAGTGTTGAAAAACCACTTTTCGCACTTGTATTAGTGTGGAAAAAACACTTTTCGCACTTGTGTTAGTGTTGAAAACCCACTTTTCGCACTTGTGTTAGTGTTGAAAATCCACTTTTCGCACTTGTGTTAGTGTTGAAAAACCACTTTTCACACTTGTGTTCGTGCAGGAAACCACTTTTGCACTTGTATTAGTGTGGAAAAACCACTTTTCGCACTTGTGTTAATGTTGAAAAAACACTTTTTGCACTTGTATTAGTGTGGAAAAAACACTTTTTGCACTTGTGATAGTGTTGAAAAAACACTTTTTGCACTTGTGTTAGTGTTGAAAAACCACTTTTCGCACTTGTGTTGGTGCAGGAAACCACTTTTGCACTTGTATTAGTGTGGAAAAACCACTTTTCGCACTTGTGTTAGTGTTGAAAAACCACTTTTTGCACTTGTGTTAGTGTTGAAAAACCACATTTCGCACTTGTGTTAGTGTTGAAAAACCACTTTTCGCACTTGTGTTGGTGCAGGAAACCACTTTTGCACTTGTATTAGTGTGGAAAAAACACTTTTTGCACCTGTGATAGTGTTGAAAAACCACTTTTCACACTTGTGTTAGTGTTGAAAAACCACTTTTCGCACTTGTGTTGGTGCAGGAAACCACTTTTGCACTTGTATTAGTGTGGAAAAACCACTTTTCGCACTTGTGTTAGTGTTGAAAAACCACTTTTCGCACTTGTGTTAGTGTTGAAAAACCACTTTTCGCAATTGTGTTGGTGCAGGAAACCACTTTTGCACTTGTATTAGTGTGGAAAAAACACTTTTTGCACTTGTGATAGTGTTGAAAAACCACTTTTTGCATTTGTGTTAGTGTTGAAAAACCACTTTTCGCACTTGGGTTGGTGCAGGAAACCACTTTTCGCACCTGTGTTGGTGCAGGAAACCACTTTTCGCACTTGTGTTGGTGCAGGAAACCAATTTTGCACTTGTATTAGTTTGGAAAAACCACTTTTTGCACTTGTGTTAGTGTTGAAAGACCACTTTTCGCACTTGTGTTGGTGCAGGAAACCACTTTTGCACTTGTATTAGTGTGGAAAACCCACTTTTCGCACTTGTGATAGTGTTGAAAAACCACTTTTCGCACTTGTGTTAGTGTTGAAAAACCACTTTTCGCACTTGTGTTGGTGCAGGAAACCACTTTTGCACTTGTATTAGTGTGGAAAAAACACTTTTTGCACTTGTGATAGTGTTGAAAAACCACTTTTTGCACTTGTGTTAGTGTTGAAAGACCACTTTTCGCACTTGTGTTGGTGCAGGAAACCACTTTTGCACTTGTATTAGTGTGGAAAAAACACTTTTTGCACTTGTGATAGTGTTGAAAAACCACTTTTTGCACTTGTGTTAGTGTTGAAAAACCACTTTTCGCACCTGTGTTGGTGCAGGAAACCACTTTTGCACTTGTATTAGTGTGGAAAAACCACTTTTCGCACTTGTGTTAGTGTTGAAAAACCACTTTTCGCACTTGTGTTAGTGTTGAAAAACCACTTTTCGCACTTGTGTTGGTGCAGGAAACCACTTTTGCACTTGTATTAGTGTGGAAAAAACACTTTTTGCACTTGTGATAGTGTTGAAAAACCACTTTTTGCACTTGTGTTAGTGTTGAAAAACCACTTTTCGCACCTGTGTTGGTGCAGGAAACCACTTTTGCACTTGTATTAGTGTGGAAAAACCACTTTTCGCACTTGTGTTAGTGTTGAAAAACCACTTTTAGCACTTGTGTTAGTGTTGAAAAACCACTTTTCGCACTTGTGTTGGTGCAGGAAACCACTTTTGCACTTGTATTAGTGTGGAAAAAACACTTTTTGCACTTGTGATAGTGTTGAAAAACCACTTTTTGCACTTGTGTTAGTGTTGAAAAACCACTTTTCGCACCTGTGTTGGGGCAGGAAACCACTTTTGCACTTGTATTAGTGTGGAAAAACCACTTTTCGCACTTGTGTTAGTGTTGAAAAACCACTTTTCGCACTTGTGTTAGTGTTGAAAAACCACTTTTCGCACTTGTGTTGGTGCAGGAAACCACTTTTGCACTTGTATTAGAGTGGAAAAAACACTTTTTGCACTTGTGATAGTGTTGAAAAAACACTTTTTGCACTTGTGTTAGTGTTGAAAAACCACTTTTCGCACTTGTGTTGGTGCAGGAAACCACTTTTGCACTTGTATTAGTGTGGAAAAACCACTTTTCGCATTTGTGTTAGTGTTGAAAAACCACTTTTCGCACTTGTGTTAGTGTTGAAAAACCACTTTTTGCACTTGTGTTGGTGCAGGAAACCACTTTTGCACTTGTATTAGTGTGGAAAAAACACTTTTTGCACCTGTGATAGTGTTGAAAAACCACTTTTCACACTTGTGTTAGTGTTGAAAAACCACTTTTCGCACTTGTGTTGGTGCAGGAAACCACTTTTGCACTTGTATTAGTGTGGAAAAACCACTTTTCGCACTTGTGTTAGTGTTGAAAAACCACTTTTCGCACTTGTGTTAGTGTTGAAAAACCACTTTTCGCACTTGTGTTGGTGCAGGAAACCACTTTTGCACTTGTATTAGTGTGGAAAAAACACTTTTTGCACTTGTGATAGTGTTGAAAAACCACTTTTTGCACTTGTGTTAGTGTTGAAAAACCACTTTTCGCACTTGGGTTGGTGCAGGAAACCACTTTTCGCACCTGTGTTGGTGCAGGAAACCACTTTTCGCACTTGTGTTGGTGCAGGAAACCAATTTTGCACTTGTATTAGTGTGGAAAAACCACTTTTTGCACTTGTGTTAGTGTTGAAAGACCACTTTTCGCACTTGTGTTGGTGCAGGAAACCACTTTTGCACTTGTATTAGTGTGGAAAATCCACTTTTCGCACTTGTGATAGTGTTGAAAAACCACTTTTCGCACTTGTGTTAGTGTTGAAAAACCACTTTTCGCACTTGTGTTGGTGCAGGAAACCACTTTTGCACTTGTATTAGTGTGGAAAAAACAACTTTTCGCACTTGTGTTAGTGTTGAAAAACCACTTTTAGCACTTGTGTTAGTGTTGAAAAACCACTTTTCGCACTTGTGTTGGTGCAGGAAACCACTTTTGCACTTGTATTAGTGTGGAAAAAACACTTTTTGCACTTGTGATAGTGTTGAAAAACCACTTTTTGCACTTGTGTTGAAAAACCACTTTTCGCACCTGTGTTGGTGCAGGAAACCACTTTTGCACTTGTATTAGTGTGGAAAAACCACTTTTCGCACTTGTGTTAGTGTTGAAAAACCACTTTTCGCACTTGTGTTAGTGTTGAAAAACCACTTTTCGCACTTGTGTTGGTGCAGGAAACCACTTTTGCACTTGTATTAGTGTGGAAAAAACACTTTTTGCACTTGTGATAGTGTTGAAAAACCACTTTTCGCACTGGTGTTGGTGAAGGAAACCACTTTTTGCACTTGTGTTAGTGTTGAAAACCCACTTTTTGCACATGTGTTAGTGTTGAAAAACCACGTTTCGCACTTGTGTTAGTGTTGAAAAACCACTTTTCGCACTTGTATTAGTGTGGAAAAAACACTTTTCGCACTTGTGTTAGTGTTGAAAACCCACTTTTCGCACTTGTGTTAGTGTTGAAAATCCACTTTTCGCACTTGTGTTAGTGTTGAAAAACCACTTTTCACACTTGTGTTCGTGCAGGAAACCACTTTTGCACTTGTATTAGTGTGGAAAAACCACTTTTCGCACTTGTGTTAGTGTTGAAAAAACACTTTTTGCACTTGTATTAGTGTGGAAAAAACACTTTTTGCACTTGTGATAGTGTTGAAAAAACACTTTTTGCACTTGTGTTAGTGTTGAAAAACCACTTTTCGCACTTGTGTTGGTGCAGGAAACCACTTTTGCACTTGTATTAGTGTGGAAAAACCACTTTTCGCACTTGTGTTAGTGTTGAAAAACCACTTTTTGCACTTGTGTTAGTGTTGAAAAACCACATTTCGCACTTGTGTTAGTGTTGAAAAACCACTTTTCGCACTTGTGTTGGTGCAGGAAACCACTTTTGCACTTGTATTAGTGTGGAAAAAACACTTTTTGCACCTGTGATAGTGTTGAAAAACCACTTTTCACACTTGTGTTAGTGTTGAAAAACCACTTTTCGCACTTGTGTTGGTGCAGGAAACCACTTTTGCACTTGTATTAGTGTGGAAAAACCACTTTTCGCACTTGTGTTAGTGTTGAAAAACCACTTTTCGCACTTGTGTTAGTGTTGAAAAACCACTTTTCGCAATTGTGTTGGTGCAGGAAACCACTTTTGCACTTGTATTAGTGTGGAAAAAACACTTTTTGCACTTGTGATAGTGTTGAAAAACCACTTTTTGCATTTGTGTTAGTGTTGAAAAACCACTTTTCGCACTTGGGTTGGTGCAGGAAACCACTTTTCGCACCTGTGTTGGTGCAGGAAACCACTTTTCGCACTTGTGTTGGTGCAGGAAACCAATTTTGCACTTGTATTAGTTTGGAAAAAACACTTTTTGCACTTGTGTTAGTGTTGAAAGACCACTTTTCGCACTTGTGTTGGTGCAGGAAACCACTTTTGCACTTGTATTAGTGTGGAAAACCCACTTTTCGCACTTGTGATAGTGTTGAAAAACCACTTTTCGCACTTGTGTTAGTGTTGAAAAACCACTTTTCGCACTTGTGTTGGTGCAGGAAACCACTTTTGCACTTGTATTAGTGTGGAAAAAACAACTTTTCGCACTTGTGTTAGTGTTGAAAAACCACTTTTAGCACTTGTGTTAGTGTTGAAAAACCACTTTTCGCACTTGTGTTGGTGCAGGAAACCACTTTTGCACTTGTATTAGTGTGGAAAAAACACTTTTTGCACTTGTGATAGTGTTGAAAAACCACTTTTTGCACTTGTGTTAGTGTTGAAAAACCACTTTTCGCACCTGTGTTGGTGCAGGAAACCACTTTTGCACTTGTATTAGTGTGGAAAAACCACTTTTCGCACTTGTGTTAGTGTTGAAAAACCACTTTTCGCACTTGTGTTAGTGTTGAAAAACCACTTTTCGCACTTGTGTTGGTGCAGGAAACCACTTTTGCATTTGTATTAGTGTGGCAAAAACACTTTTTGCACTTGTGATAGTGTTGAAAAACCACTTTTCGCACTGGTGTTGGTGAAGGAAACCACTTTTTGCACTTGTGTTAGTGTTGAAAACCCACTTTTCGCACATGTGTTAGTGTTGAAAAACCACGTTTCGCACTTGTGTTAGTGTTGAAAAACCACTTTTCGCACTTGTATTAGTGTGGAAAAAACACTTTTCGCACTTGTGTTAGTGTTGAAAACCCACTTTTCGCACTTGTGTTAGTGTTGAAAATCCACTTTTCGCACTTGTGTTAGTGTTGAAAAACCACTTTTCACACTTGTGTTCGTGCAGGAAACCACTTTTGCACTTGTATTAGTGTGGAAAAACCACTTTTCGCACTTGTGTTAGTGTTGAAAAAACACTTTTTGCACTTGTGTTCGTGCAG
>NW_027619136.1:0-52000 GCF_964187855.1 Myxine glutinosa
AACCACTTTTGCACTTGTATTAGTGTGGAAATAACACTTTTTGCACTTGTGATAGTGTTGAAAAACCACTTGTCGCACTTGTGTTAGTGTGGAAAAAACCACTTTTCGCACTTGTGTTAGTGTTGAAAAACCACTTTTCGCACTTGTGTTGGTGCAGGAAACCACTTTTGCACTTGTATTAGTGTGGAGAAAACACTTTTTGCACTTGTGATAGTGTTGAAAAACCACTTTTCGCACTTGTGTTGGTGCAGGAAACCACTTTTGCACTTGTATTAGTGTGGAAAAACCACTTTTCGCACTTGTGTTAGTGTTGAAAAACCACTTTTCGCACTTGTGTTAATGTTGAAAAACCACTTTTCGCACTTGTGTTGGTGCAGGAAACCACTTTTGCACTTGTATTAGTGTGGAAAAAACACTTTTTGCACTTGTGATAGTGTTGAAAAACCACTTTTTTCACTTGTGTTAGTGTTGAAAAACCAATTTTCGCACTTGTGTTAGTGTTGAAAAACTACTTTTCGCACTTGTGTTGGTGCAGGAAACCACTTTTGCACTTGTATTAGTGTGGAGAAAACACTTTTTGCACTTGTGATAGTGTTGAAAAACCACTTTTCGCACTTGTGTTGGTGCAGGAAACCACTTTTGCACTTGTATTAGTGTGGAAAAAACACTTTTCGCACTTGTGTTAGTGTTGAAAAACCACTTTTCGCACTTGTGTTAGTGTTGAAAAACCACTTTTCACACTTGTGTTGGTGCAGGAAACCACTTTTGCACTTGTATTAGTGTGGAAAAACCACTTTTCACACTTGTGTTAGTGTTGAAAAACCACTTTTCGCACTTGTGTTAGTGTTGAAAAACCACTTTTCGCACTTGTGTTGGTGCAGGAAACCACTTTTGCACTTGTATTAGTGTGGAAAAAACACTTTTCGCACTTGTGTTAGTGATGAAAAACCACTTTTCGCACTTGTGTTAGTGTTGAAAAACCACTTTTCGCACTTGTGTTAGTGTTGAAAAACCACTTTTCGCACTTGTGTTTGTGCAGGAAACCACTTTTGCACTTGTATTAGTGTGGAAAAACCACTTTTCGCACTTGTGTTAGTGTTGAAAAACCACTTTTCGCACTTGTGTTAGTGTTGAAAAACCACTTTTCGCACTTGTGTTAGTGTAGAAAAACCACTTTTCGCACTTGTGTTGGTGCAGGAAACCACTTTTGCACTTGTATTAGTGTGGAAAAACCACTTTTCGCACTTGTGTTAGTGTTGAAAAACCACTTTTCGCACTTGTGTTAGTGTTGAAAAACCACTTTTCGCACTTGTGTTAGTGTTGAAAAACCACTTTTCGCAATTGTGTTGGTGCAGGAAACCACTTTTGCACTTGTATTAGTTTGGAGAAAACACTTTTTGCACTTGTGATAGTGTTGAAAAACCACTTTTCACACTTGTGTTAGTGTTGAAAAACCACTTTTCGCACTTGTGTTGGTGCAGGAAACCACTTTTGCACTTGTATTAGTGTGGAAAAACCACTTTTCGCACTTGTGTTAGTGTTGAAAAACCACTTTTCGCACTTGTGTTAGTGTTGAAAAACCACTTTTTGCACTTGTGTTGGTGCAGGAAACCACTTTTGCACCTTTATTAGTGTATAAAAAACACTTTTTGCACTTGTGATAGTGTTGAAAAACCACTTTTTGCACTTGTGTTAGTGTTGAAAAACCAATTTTCGCACTTGTGTTAGTGTTGAAAAACCACTTTTCGCACTTGTGTTGGTGCAGGAAACCACTTTTGCACTTGTATTAGTGTGGAGAAAACACTTTTTGCACTTGTGATAGTGTTGAAAACCACTTTTCGCACTTGTGTTGGTGTTGAAAAACCACTTTTCGCACTTGTGTTGGTGCAGGAAACCACTTTTGCATTTGTATTAGTGTGGAAAAACCACTTTTTGCTCTTGTGTTGGTGCAGAAACCACTTTTGCACTTGTATTAGTGTGGAAAAACCACTTTTCGCACTTGTGTTAGTGTTGAAAAACCACTTTTCGCACTTGTGTTAGTGTTGAAAAACCACTTTTCGCACTTGTGTTAGTGTTGAAAAACCACTTTTCGCACGTGTGTTGGTGCAGGAAACCACTTTTGCACTTGTATTAGTGTGGAAAAAACACTTTTTGCACTTGTGAGAGTGTTTAAAAACCACTTTTTGCACTTGTGTTAATGTTGAAAAACCAAATTTTCGCACTTGTGTTAGTGTTGAAAAACCACTTTTCGCACTTGTGTTAGTGTAGAAAAACCACTTTTCGCACTTGTGTTGGTGCAGGAAACCACTTTTGCAGTTGTATTAGTGTGGAAAAAACACTTTTTGCACTTGTGTTAGTGTTGAAAAACCACTTTTCGCACTTGTGTTAGTGTTGAAAAACCAATTTTCGCACTTGTGTTAGTGTTGAAAAACCACTTTTCGCAATTGTGTTGGTGCAGGAAACCACTTTTGCACTTGTATTAGTGTGGAGAAAACACTTTTTGCACTTGTGATAGTGTTGAAAAACGACTTTTCGCACTTGTGTTGGTGCAGGAAACCACTTTTGCACTTGTATTAGTGTGGAAAAACCACTTTTCGCACTTGTGTTATTGTTGAAAAACCACTTTTCGCACTTGTGTTAGTGTTGAAAAACCACTTTTCGCACTTGTGTTAGTGTTGAAAAACCACTTTTTGCACTTGTGTTGGTGCAGGAAACCACTTTTGCACTTGTATTAGTGTGGAAAAAACACTTTTTGCACTTGTGATAGTGTTGAAAAACCACTTTTTTCACTTGTGTTAGTGTTGAAAAACCAATTTTCGCACTTGTGTTAGTGTTGAAAAGCTACTTTTCGCACTTGTGTTGGTGCAGGAAACCACTTTTGCACTTGTATTAGTGTGGAGAAAACACTTTTTGCACTTGTGTTAGTGTTGAAAAACAACTTTTCGCACTTGTGTTGGTGCAGGAAACCACTTTTGCACTTGTATTAGTGTGGAAAAACCACTTTTCGCACTTGTGTTAGTGTTGAAAAACCACTTTTCGCACTTGTGTTAGTGTTGAAAAACCACTTTTCGCACTTGTGTTAGTGTTGAAAAACCACATTTCGCACTTGTGTTTTGGTGCAGGAAACCACTTTTGCACTTGTATTAGTGTGGAAAAAACACTTTTCGCACTTGTGTTAGTGATGAAAAACCACTTTTCGCACTTGTGTTAGTGTTGAAAAACCACTTTTCGCACTTGTGTTCGTGTTGAAAAACCACTTTTCGCACTTGTGTTTGTGCAGGAAACCACTTTTGCACTTGTATTAGTGTGGAAAAACCACTTTTCGCACTTGTGTTAGTGTTGAAAAACCACTTTTCGCACTTGTGTTAGTGTTGAAAAACCACTTTTCGCACTTGTGTTAGTGTTGAAAAACCACTTTTCGCACTTGTTTTAGTGTTGAAAAACCACTTTTTGCACATGCGTTGGTGCAGGAAACCACTTTTGCACTTGTATTAGTGTGGAAAAAACACTTTTTGCACTTGTGATAGTGTTGAAAAACCACTTTTCGCACTTGCGTTAGTGTTGAAAAACCACTTTTCGCACTTGTGTTGGTGCAGGAAACCACTTTTGCACTTGTATTAGTGTGGAAAAAACCACTTTTCGCACTTGTATTAGTGTGGTAAAAACACTTTTCGCACTTGTGTTAGTGTTGAAAAACAACTTTTCGCACTTGTGTTAGTGTTGAAAAACCACTTTTCGCACTTGTGTTAGTGTTGAAAAACCACTTTTCGCAATTGTGTTGGTGCAGGAAACCACTTTTGCACTTGTATTAGTGTGGAGAAAACACTTTTTGCACTTGTGATAGTGTTGAAAAACCACTTTTCACACTTGTGTTCGTGTTGAAAAACAACTTTTCGCACTTGTGTTAGTGTTGAAAAACCACTTTTCGCACTTGTGTTAGTGTTGAAAAACCACTTTTCGCACTTGTGTTAGTGTTGAAAAACCACTTTTTGCACTTGTGTTGGTGCAGGAAACCACTTTTGCACTTGTATTAGTGTGGAGAAAACACTTTTTGCACTTGTGATAGTGTTGAAAAACCACTTTTCGCACTTTTGTTAGTGTTGAAAAACAACTTTTCGCACTTGTGTTGGTGCAGGAAACCACTTTTGCACTTGTATAAGTGTGGAAAAAACACTTTTCGCACTTGTGTTAGTGTTGAAAAACCACTTTTCGCACTTGTGTTAGTGTTGAAAAATCACTTTTCGCACTTGTGTTAGTGTTGAAAAACCACTTTTCGCACTTGTGTTGGTGCAGGAAACCACTTTTGCACTTGTATTAGTGTGGAAAAAACACTTTTTGCACTTGTGATAGTGTTGAAAAACCACTTTTTGCACTTGTGTTAGTGTTGAAAAACCACTTTTCGCACTTTTGTTAGTGTTGAAAAACCACTTTCCGCACTTGTGTTGGTGCAGGAAACCACTTTTGCACTTGTATTAGTGTGGAAAAAACACGTTTTGCACTTGTGATAGTGTTGAAAAACCACATTTCGCACTTGTGTTATTGTTGAAAAACGACTTTTCGCACTTGTGTTGGTGCAGGAAACCACTTTTGCACTTGTATTAGTGTGGAAAAACCACTTTTCGCACTTGTATTAGTGTGGTAAAAACACTTTTCGCACTTGTGTTAGTGTTGAAAAACAACTTTTCGCACTTGTGTTAGTGTTGAAAAACCACTTTTCGCACTTGTGTTAGTGTTGAAAAACCACTTTTCGCAATTGTGTTGGTGCAGGAAACCACTTTTGCACTTGTATTAGTGTGGAAAAACCACTTTTCGCAATTGTGTTGGTGCAGGAAACCACTTTTGCACTTGTATTAGTGTGGAGAAAACACTTTTTGCACTTGTGTTAGTGTTGAAAAACCACTTTTCGCACTTGTGTTAGTGTTGAAAAACCACTTTTCGCACTTGTGTTAGTGTTGAAAAACCACTTTTCGCACTTGTGTTGGTGCAGGAAACCACTTTTGCACTTGTATTAGTGTGGAAAAAACACTTTTCGCACTTGTGTTAGTGTTGAAAAACCACTTTTCGCACTTGTGTTAGTGTTGAAAAATCACTTTTCGCACTTGTGTTAGTGTAGAAAAACCACTTTTCGCACTTGTGTTGGTGCAGGAAACCACTTTTGCACTTGTATTAGTGTGGAAAAAACACTTTTTGCACTTGTGATAGTGTTGAAAAACCACTTTTTGCACTTGTGTTAGTGTTGAAAAACCACTTTTCGCACTTGTGTTAGTGTTGAAAAACCACTTTTCGCACTTGTGTTGGTGCAGGAAACCACTTTTGCACTTGTATTAGTGTGGAAAAAACACTTTTTGCACTTGTGATAGTGTTGAAAAACCACTTTTTGCACTTGTGATAGTGTTGAAAAACCACTTTTCACACTTGTGTTAGTGTTGAAAAACCACTTTTCGCACTTGTGTTGGTGCAGGAAACCACTTTTGCACTTGTATTAGTGTGGAAAAAACACTTTTTGCACTTGTGATAGTGTTGAAAAACCACTTTTCGCACTTGTGTTAGTGTTGAAAAACCACTTTTCGCACTTGTGTTAGTGTTGAAAAACCACTTTTCGCACTTGTGTTGGTGCAGGAAACCACTTTTGCACTTGTATTAGTGTGGAAAAAACACTTTTCGCACTTGTGTTAGTGTTGAAAAACCACTTTTCGCACTTGTGTTAGTGTTGAAAAACCACTTGTCGCACTTGTGTTGGTGCAGGAAACCACTTTTGCACTTGTATTAGTGTGGAAAAACCACTTTTCGCACTTGTGTTAGTGTTGAAAAACCACTTTTCGCACTTGTGTTGGTGCAGGAAACCACTTTTGCACTTGTATTAGTGTGGAAAAAACACTTTTCGCACTTGTGTTAGTGTTGAAAAACCACTTTTCGCACTTGTGTTAGTGTTGAAAAACCACTTTTCGCACTTGTGTTGGTGCAGGAAACCACTTTTGCACTTGCATTAGTGTGGAAAAACCACTTTTGCACTTGTGTTAGTGTTGAAAAACCACTTTTCGCACTTGTGTTAGTGTTGAAAAACCACTTTTAGCACTTGTGTTAGTGTTGAAAAACCACTTTTCGCACTTGTGTTGGTGCAGGAAACCACTTTTGCACTTGTATTAGTGTGGAAAAAACACTTTTTGCACTTGCGATAGTGTTGAAAAACCACTTTTCGCACTTGTGTTAGTGTTGAAAAACCACTTTTCGCACTTGTGTTGGTGCAGGAAACCACTTTTGCACTTGTATTAGTGTGGAAAAAACACTTTTCGCACTTGTGTTAGTGTTGAAAAACCACTTTTCGCACTTGTGTTGTTGTTGAAAAACCACTTTTCGCACTTGTGTTGGTGCAGGAAACCACTTTTGCATTTGTGTTAGTGTGGAAAAAGCACTTTTCGCACTTGTGTTAGTGTTGAAAAACCACTTTTCGCACTTGTGTTAGTGTTGAAAAACCACTTTTTGCACTCGTGTTGGTGCAGGAAACCACTTTTGCACTTGTATTAGTGTGGAAAAAACACTTTTTGCACTTGTGATAGTGTTGAAAAACCACTTTTCGCACTTGTGTTAGTGTTGAAAAACCACTTTTCGCACTTGTGTTGGTGCAGGAAACCACTTTTGCACTTGTATTAGTGTGGAAAAACCACTTTTCGCACTTGTGTTAGTGTTGAAAAACCACTTTTCGCACTTGTGTTAGTGTTGATAAACCACTTTTTGCACTTGTGTTAGTGTTGAAAAACCACTTTTCACACTTGTGTTAGTGTTGAAAAACCACTTTTCGCACTTGTGTTGGTGCAGGAAACCACTTTTGCACTTGTATTAGTGTGGAAAAAACACTTTTTGCACTTATGATAGTGTTGAAAAACCACTTTTCGCACTTGTGTTAGTGTTGAAAAACCACTTTTCGCACTTGTGTTGGTGCAGGAAACCACTTTTGCACTTGTATTAGTGTGGAAATAACACTTTTTGCACTTGTGATAGTGTTGAAAAACCACTTGTCGCACTTGTGTTAGTGTGGAAAAACCACTTTTCGCACTTGTGTTAGTGTTGAAAAACCACTTTTCGCACTTGTGTTAGTGTTGAAAAACCACTTTTCGCACTTGTGTTAGTGTTGAAAAACCACTTTTCGCACTTGTGTTGGTGCAGGAAACCACTTTTGCACTTGTATTAGTGTGGAAAAACCACTTTTCGCACTTGTGTTAGTGTTGAAAAACCACTTTTCGCACTTGTGTTAGTGTTGAAAAACCACTTTTCGCACTTGTGTTGGTGCAGGAAACCACTTTTGCACTTCTATTAGTGTGGAAAAAACACTTTTCGCACTTGTGTTAGTGTTGAAAAACCACTTTTCGCACTTGTGTTAGTGTTCAAAAATCACTTTTCGCACTTGTGTTAGTGTTGAAAAACCACTTTTCGCACTTGTGTTGGTGCAGGAAACCACTTTTGCACTTATATTAGTGTGGAAAAAACACTTTTTGCACTTGTGATATTGTTGAAAAACCACTTTTTGCACTTGTGTTAGTGTTGAAAAACCACTTTTCGCACTTGTGTTAGTGTTGAAAAACCACTTTTCGCACTTGTGTTGGTGCAGGAAACCACTTTTGCACTTGTATTAGTGTGGAAAAAACACTTTTTGCTCTTGTGATAGTGTTGAAAAACCACATTTCGCACTTGTGTTAGTGTTGAAAAACCACTTTTCGCAATTGTGTTGGTGCAGGAAACCACTTTTGCACTTGTATTAGTGTGGAAAAAACACTTTTTGCACTTGTGATAGTGTTGAAAAACCACTTTTCGCACTTGTGTTAGTGTTGAAAAACCACTTTTCGCACTTGTGTTAGTGTTGAAAAACCACTTTTCGCACTTGTGTTGGTGCAGGAAACCACTTTTGCACTTGTATTAGTGTGGAAAAACCACTTTTAGCACTTGTGTTATTGTTGAAAATCCACTTTTCGCACTTGTGTTAGTGTTGAAAAAACACTTTTCGCACTTGTGTTGGTGCAGGAAACCACTTTTGCACTTGTATTAGTGTGGAAAAAACACTTTTTGCACTTGTGATAGTGTTGAAAGACCACTTTTCGCACTTGTGTTCGTGTTGAAAAACCACTTTTCGCACTTGTGTTAGTGTTGAAAAACCACTTTTCGCACTTGTGTTGGTGCAGGAAACCACTTTTGCACTTGTATTAGTGTGGAAAAAACACTTTTTGCACTTGTGATAGTGTTGAAAAACCACTTTTTGCACTTGTGTTAGTGTTGAAAAACGAATTTTCGCACTTGTGTTAGTGTTGAAAAACCACTTTTCGCACTTGTGTTAGTGTTGAAAAACCACTTTTCGCACTTGTGTTGGTGCAGGAAACCACTTTTGAACTTGTATTAGTGTGGAAAAAACATTTTTTGCTCTTGTGATAGTGTTGAAAAACCACATTTCGCACTTGTGTTAGTGTTGAAAAACCACTTTTCGCACTTGTGTTGGTGCAGGAAACCACTTTTGCACTTGTATTAGTGTGGAAAAACCAGTTTTCGCACTTGTGTTAGTGTTGAAAAACCACTTTTCGCACTTGTGTTAGTGTTGAAAAACCACTTTTCGCACTTGTGTTAGTGTTGAAAAACCACTTTTTGCACGTGTGTTGGTGCAGGAAACCACTTTTGCACTTGTATTAGTGTGGAAAAAACACTTTTTGCACTTGTGATAGTGTTGAAAAACCACTTTTCGCACTTGCATTAGTGTTGAAAAACCACTTTTCGCACTTGTGTTAGTGTTGAAAAACCACTTTTCGCACTTGTGTTAGTGTTGAAAAACCACTTTTCGCACTTGTGTTAGTGTTGAAAAACCACTTTTCGCACATGTGTTGGTGCAGGAAACCACTTTTGCACTTGTATTAGTGTGGAAAAACCACTTTTCGCACTTGTGTTAGTGTTGAAAAACCACTTTTCGCACTTGTGTTAGTGTTGAAAAACCACTTTTCGCACTTGTGTTGGTGCAGGAAACCACTTTTGCACTTGTACTAGTGTGGAAAAACCACTTTTCGCACTTGTGTTAGTGTTGAAAAACCACTTTTCGCACTTGTGTTCGTGCAGGAAACCACTTTTGCACTTGTATTAGTGTGGAAAAACCACTTTTCGCACTTGTGTTAGTGTTGAAAAACCACTTTTCGCACTTGTGTTAGTGTTGAAAAACCACTTTTCGCACTTGTGTTAGTGTTGAAAAACCACTTTTCGCACTTGTGTTGGTGCAGGAAACCACTTTTGCACTTGTATTAGTGTGGAAAAACCACTTTTCGCACTTGTGTTAGTGTTGAAAAACCACTTTTCGCACTTGTGTTAGTGTTGAAAAACCACTTTTCGCACTTGTGTTAGTGTTGAAAAACCACTTTTCGCACGTGTGTTGGTGCAGGAAACCACTTTTGCACTTGTATTAGTGTGGAAAAAACACTTTTTGCACTTGTGATAGTGTTGAAAAACCACTTTTCGCACTTGCATTAGTGTTGAAAAACCACTTTTCGCACTTGTGTTAGTGTTGAAAAACCACTTTTCGCACTTGTGTTGGTGCAGGAAACCACTTTTGCACTTGCATTAGTGTGGAAAAACCTCTTTTAGCACTTGTGTTATTGTTGAAAAACCACTTTTCGCACTTGTGTTAGTGTTGAAAAACCACTTTTCGCACATGTGTTGGTGCAGGAAACCACTTTTGCACTTGTATTAGTGTGGAAAAAACACTTTTTGCACTTGTGATAGTGTTGAAAAACCACTTTTCGCACTTGCATTAGTGTTGAAAAACCACTTTTCGCACTTGTGTTAGTGTTGAAAAACCACTTTTCGCACTTGTGTTGGTGCAGGAAACCACTTTTGCACTTGTATTAGTGTGGAAAAAACACTTTTTGCACTTGTGATAGTGTTGAAAAACCACTTTTCGCACTTGTGTTGGTGTTGAAAAACCACTTTTCGCACTTGTGTTAGTGTTGAAAAACCACTTTTCGCACTTGTGTTGGTGCAGGAAACCACTTTTGCACTTGTATTAGTGTGGAAAAACCACTTTTCGCACTTGTGTTAGTGTTGAAAAACCACTTTTCGCACTTGTGTTAGTGTTGAAAAAACACTTTTGCACTTGTACTAGTGTGGAAAAACCACTTTTCGCACTTGTGTTAGTGTTGAAAAACCACTTTTCGCAATTGTGTTGGTGCAGGAAACCACTTTTGCACTTGTATTAATGTGGAAAAACCACTTTTCGCACTTGTGTTAGTGTTGAAAAACCACTTTTTGCACTTGTGTTAGTGTTGAAAAACCACTTTTCGCACTTGTGTTAGTGTTGAAAAACCACTTTTCGCACTTGTGTTGGTGCAGGAAACCACTTTTGCACTTGTATTAGTGTGGAAAAACCACTTTTCACACTTGTGTTAGTGTTGAAAAACCACTTTTCGCACTTGTGTTAGTGTTGAAAAACCACTTTTCGCACTTGTGTTAGTGTTGAAAAACCACTTTTTGCACATGTGTTGGTGCAGGAAACCACTTTTGCACTTGTATTAGTGTGGAAAAAACACTTTTTGCACTTGTGATACTGTTGAAAAACCACTTTTCGCACTTGTGTTGGTGCAGGAAACCACTTTTGCACTTGTATTAGTGTGGAAAAACCAGTTTTCGCACTTGTGTTAGTGTTGAAAAACCACTTTTCGCACTTGTGTTAGTGTTGAAAAACCACTTTTCGCACTTGTGTTAGTGTTGAAAAACCACTTTTTGCACGTGTGTTGGTGCAGGAAACCACTTTTGCACTTGTATTAGTGTGGAAAAAACACTTTTTGCACTTGTGATAGTGTTGAAAAACCACTTTTCGCACTTGCATTAGTGTTGAAAAACCACTTTTCGCACTTGTGTTAGTGTTGAAAAACCACTTTTCGCACTTGTGTTAGTGTTGAAAAACCACTTTTCGCACTTGTGTTAGTGTTGAAAAACCACTTTTCGCACATGTGTTGGTGCAGGAAACCACTTTTGCACTTGTATTAGTGTGGAAAAACCACTTTTCGCACTTGTGTTAGTGTTGAAAAACCACTTTTCGCACTTGTGTTAGTGTTGAAAAACCACTTTTCGCACTTGTGTTGGTGCAGGAAACCACTTTTGCACTTGTACTAGTGTGGGAAAACCACTTTTCGCACTTGTGTTAGTGTTGAAAAACCACTTTTCGCACTTGTGTTGGTGCAGGAAACCACTTTTGCACTTGTATTAGTGTGGAAAAACCACTTTTCGCACTTGTGTTAGTGTTGAAAAACCACTTTTCGCACTTGTGTTAGTGTTGAAAAACCACTTTTCGCACTTGTGTTAGTGTTGAAAAACCACTTTTCGCACTTGTGTTGGTGCAGGAAACCACTTTTGCACTTGTATTAGTGTGGAAAAACCACTTTTCGCACTTGTGTTAGTGTTGAAAAACCACTTTTCGCACTTGTGTTAGTGTTGAAAAACCACTTTTCGCACGTGTGTTGGTGCAGGAAACCACTTTTGCACTTGTATTAGTGTGGAAAAAACACTTTTTGCACTTGTGATAGTGTTGAAAAACCACTTTTCGCACTTGCATTAGTGTTGAAAAACCACTTTTCGCACTTGTGTTAGTGTTGAAAAACCACTTTTCGCACTTGTGTTGGTGCAGGAAACCACTTTTGCACTTGTATTAGTGTGGAAAAACCTCTTTTAGCACTTGTGTTATTGTTGAAAAACCACTTTTCGCACTTGTGTTAGTGTTGAAAAACCACTTTTCGCACATGTGTTGGTGCAGGAAACAACTTTTGCACTTGTATTAGTGTGGAAAAAACACTTTTTGCACTTGTGATAGTGTTGAAAAACCACTTTTCGCACTTGCATTAGTGTTGAAAAACCACTTTTCGCACTTGTGTTAGTGTTGAAAAACCACTTTTCGCACTTGTGTTGGTGTGGGAAACCACTTTTGCACTTGTATTAGTGTGGAAAAAACACTTTTTGCACTTGTGATAGTGTTGAAAAACCACTTTTCGCACTTGTGTTGGTGTTGAAAAACCACTTTTCGCACTTGTGTTAGTGTTGAAATTCCACTTTTCGCACTTGTGTTGGTGCAGGAAACCACTTTTGCACTTGTATTAGTGTGGAAAAACCACTTTTCGCACTTGTGTTAGTGTTGAAAAACCACTTTTCGCACTTGTGTTAGTGTTGAAAAACCACTTTTGCACTTGTACTAGTGTGGAAAAACCACTTTTCGCACTTGTGTTAGTGTTGAAAAACCACTTTTCGCACTTGTGTTGGTGCAGGAAACCACTTTTGCACTTGTATTAATGTGGAAAAACCACTTTTCGCACTTGTGTTAGTGTTGAAAAACCACTTTTTGCACTTGTGTTAGTGTTGAAAAACCACTTTTCGCACTTGTGTTAGTGTTGAAAAACCACTTTTCGCACTTGTGTTGGTGCAGGAAACCACTTTTGCACTTGTATTAGTGTGGAAAAACCACTTTTCGCACTTGTGTTAGTGTTGAAAAACCACTTTTCGCACTTGTGTTAGTGTTGAAAAACCACTTTTCGCACTTGTGTTAGTGTTGAAAAACCACTTTTCGCACTTGTGTTAGTGTTGAAAAACCACTTTTTGCACATGTGTTGGTGCAGGAAACCACTTTTGCACTTGTATTAGTGTGGAAAAAACACTTTTTGCACTTGTGATACTGTTGAAAAACCACTTTTCGCACTTGTGTTGGTGCAGGAAACCACTTTTGCACTTGTATTAGTGTGGAGAAAACACTTTTTGCACTTGTGTTAGTGTTGATAAACCACTTTTCGCACTTGTGTTGGTGCAGGAAACCACTTCTGCACTTGTATTAGTGTGGAAAAAACACTTTTTGCACTTGTGATAGTGTTGAAAAACCACTTTTCGCACTTGTGTTAGTGTTGAAAAACCACTTTTCGCACTTGTGTTGGTGCAGGAAACCACTTTTGCACTTGTATTGGTGCAGGAAACCACTTTTGCACTTGTATTAGTGTGGAAAAAACACTTTTTGCACTTGTGATAGTGTTGAAAAACCACTTTTCGCACTTGTGTTAGTGTTGAAAAACCACTTTTCACACTTGTGTTGGTGCAGGAAACCACTTTTGCACTTGTATTAGTGTGGAAAAACCACTTTTCGCACTTGTGTTAGTGTTGAAAAACCACTTTTCGCACTTGTGTTAGTGTTGAAAAACCACTTTTCGCACTTGTGTTGGTGCAGGAAACAACTTTTGCACTTGTATTAGTGTGGAGAAAACACTTTTTGCACCTGTGATAGTGTTGAAAAACCACTTTTCGCACTTGTGTTAGTATTGAAAAACCACTTTTCGCACTTGTGTTAGTGTTGAAAAACCAATTTTCGCACTTGTGTTGGTGCAGGAAACCACTTTTGCACTTGGATTAGTGTTGAAAAACCACTTTTCGCACTTATGTTAGTGTTGAAAAACCACTTTTCGCACTTGTGTTAGTGTTGAAAAACCACTTTTCGCACTTGTGTTGGTGCAGGAAACCACTTTTGCACTTGTATTAGTGTGGAAAAAACACTTTTTGCACTTGTGATAGTGTTTAAAAACCACTTTTTGCACTTCTGTTAATGTTGAAAAACCAAATTTCGCACTTGTGTTAGTGTTGAAAAACCACTTTTCGCACTTGTGTTGGTGCAGGAAACCACTTTTGCACTTGTATTAGTGTGGAGAAAACACTTTTTGCACTTGTGATAGTGTTGAAAAACCACTTTTCGCACTTGTGTTAGTGTTGAAAAACCACTTTTCGCACTTGTGTTAGTGTTGAAAAACCACTTTTCGCACTTGTGTTGGTGCAGGAAACCACTTTTGCACTTGTATTAGTGTGGAAAAAACACTTTTCGCACTTGTGTTAGTGTTGAAAAACCACTTTTCGCACTTGTGTTAGTGTTGTAAAACCACTTTTCGCACTTGTGTTGGTGCAGGAAACCACTTTTGCACTTGCATTAGTGTGGAAAAAACACTTTTTGCACTTGTGATAGTGTTGAAAAACCACTTTTTGCACTTGTGTTAGTGTTGAAAAACCAATTTTCGCACTTGTGTTAGTGTTGAAAAACCACTTTTCGCACTTGTGTTGGTGCAGGAAACCACTTTTGCACTTGTATTATTGTGGAGAAAACACTTTTTGCAATTGTGATAGTGTTGAAAAACCACTTTTTGCACTTGTGTTAGTGTTGAAAAACCACTTTTCGCACTTGTGTTGGTGCAGGAAACCACTTTTGCACTTGTATTAGTGTGGAAAAAACACTTTTCGCACTTGTGTTAGTGTTGAAAAACCACTTTTCGCACTTGTGTTAGTGTTCACACTTTTCGCACTTGTGTTAGTGTTGAAAAACCACTTTTCACACTTGTGTTGGTGCAGGAAACCACTTTTGCACTTATATTAGTGTGGAAAAACACTTTTTGCACTTGTGATATTGTTGAAAAACCACTTTTTGCACTTGTGTTAGTGTTGAAAAACCACTTTTCGCACTTGTGTTGGTGCAGGTAACCACTTTTGCACTTGTATTAGTGTGGAAAAAACACTTTTCGCACTTGTGTTAGTGTTGAAAAACCACTTTTCGCAATTGTGTTGGTGCAGGAAATCACTTTTGCACTTGTATTAGTGTGGAAAAAACACTTTTTGCACTTGTGATAGTGTTAAAAAAACACTTTTTGCACTTGTGTTAGTGTTGAAAAACCAATTTTCGCACTTGTGTTAATGTTGAAAAACCACTTTTCGCACTTGTGTTGGTGCAGGAAACCACTTTTGCACTTGTATTAGTGTGGAGAAAACACTTTTTGCACTTGTGATAGTGTTGAAAAACCACATTTCGCACTTGTGTTAGTGTTGAAAAACCACTTTTCGCACTTGTGTTGGTGCAGGAAACCACTTTTGCACTTGTATTAGTGTGGAAAAACACTTTTCGCACTTGTGTTAGTGTTGAAAAACCACTTTTTGCACTTGTGTTAGTGTTGAAAAATCACTTTTCGCACTTGTGTTAGTGTTGAAAAACCACTTTTCGCACTTGTGTTAGTGCAGGAAACCACTTTTGCACTTGTATTAGTGTGGAAAAAACACTTTTTGCACTTGTGATAGTGTTGAAAACCCACTTTTTGCACTTGTGTTAGTGTTGAAAAACCAATTTTCGCACTTGTGTTAGTGTTGAAAAAACACTTTTCGCACTTGTATTAGTGTGGAGAAAACACTTTTTGCACTTGTGATAGTGTTGAAAAACCACTTTTCGCACTTGTGTTAGTGTTGAAAAACCACTTTTCGCACTTGTGTTGGTGCAGGAAACCACTTTTGAACTTGTATTAGTGTGGAAAAAACATTTTTTGCTCTTGTGATAGTGTTGAAAAACCACTTTTCGCACTTGTGTTGGTGCAGGAAACCACTTTTGCACTTGTATTAGTGTGGAAAAACCACTTTTCGCACTTGTGTTAGTGTTGAAAAACCACTTTTCGCACTTGTGATAGTGTTGAAAAACCACTTTTCGCACTTGTGTTAGTGTTGAAAAACCACTTTTCGCACTTGTGTTGGTGCAGGAAACCACTTTTGCACTTGTATTGGTGCAGGAAACCACTTTTGCACTTGTATTAGTGTGGAAAAAACACTTTTTGCACTTGTGATAGTGTTGAAAAACCACTTTTCGCACTTGTGTTGGTGCAGGAAACCACTTTTGCACTTGTATTAGTGTGGAAAAAACACTTTTCGCACTTGTGTTAGTGTTGAAAAACCACTTTTCGCACTTGTGTTAGTGTTCACACTTTTCGCACTTGTGTTAGTGTTGAAAAACCACTTTTCGCACTTGTGTTGGTGCAGGAAACCACTTTTGCACTTGTATTATTGTGGAGAAAACACTTTTTGCAATTGTGATAGTGTTGAAAAACCACTTTTTGCACTTGTGTTAGTGTTGAAAAACCACTTTTCGCACTTGTGTTGGTGCAGGAAACCACTTTTGCACTTGTATTAGTGTGGAAAAAACACTTTTCGCACTTGTGTTAGTGTTGAAAAACCACTTTTCGCACTTGTGTTAGTGTTCACACTTTTCGCACTTGTGTTAGTGTTGAAAAACCACTTTTCACACTTGTGTTGGTGCAGGAAACCACTTTTGCACTTATATTAGTGTGGAAAAACACTTTTTGCACTTGTGATATTGTTGAAAAACCACTTTTTGCACTTGTGTTAGTGTTGAAAAACCACTTTTCGCACTTGTGTTGGTGCAGGTAACCACTTTTGCACTTGTATTAGTGTGGAAAAAACACTTTTCGCACTTGTGTTAGTGTTGAAAAACCACTTTTCGCAATTGTGTTGGTGCAGGAAATCACTTTTGCACTTGTATTAGTGTGGAAAAAACACTTTTTGCACTTGTGATAGTGTTAAAAAAACACTTTTTGCACTTGTGTTAGTGTTGAAAAACCAATTTTCGCACTTGTGTTAATGTTGAAAAACCACTTTTCGCACTTGTGTTGGTGCAGGAAACCACTTTTGCACTTGTATTAGTGTGGAGAAAACACTTTTTGCACTTGTGATAGTGTTGAAAAACCACATTTCGCACTTGTGTTAGTGTTGAAAAACCACTTTTCGCACTTGTGTTGGTGCAGGAAACCACTTTTGCACTTGTATTAGTGTGGAAAAACACTTTTCGCACTTGTGTTAGTGTTGAAAAACCACTTTTTGCACTTGTGTTAGTGTTGAAAAATCACTTTTCGCACTTGTGTTAGTGTTGAAAAACCACTTTTCGCACTTGTGTTAGTGCAGGAAACCACTTTTGCACTTGTATTAGTGTGGAAAAAACACTTTTTGCACTTGTGATAGTGTTGAAAACCCACTTTTTGCACTTGTGTTAGTGTGGAGAAAACACTTTTTGCACTTGTGATAGTGTTGAAAAACCACTTTTCGCACTTGTGTTAGTGTTGAAAAACCACTTTTCGCACTTGTGTTGGTGCAGGAAACCACTTTTGAACTTGTATTAGTGTGGAAAAAACATTTTTTGCTCTTGTGATAGTGTTGAAAAACCACTTTTCGCACTTGTGTTGGTGCAGGAAACCACTTTTGCACTTGTATTAGTGTGGAAAAACCACTTTTCGCACTTGTGTTAGTGTTGAAAAACCACTTTTCGCACTTGTGATAGTGTTGAAAAACCACTTTTCGCACTTGTGTTAGTGTTGAAAAACCACTTTTCGCACTTGTGTTGGTGCAGGAAACCACTTTTGCACTTGTATTGGTGCAGGAAACCACTTTTGCACTTGTATTAGTGTGGAAAAAACACTTTTTGCACTTGTGATAGTGTTGAAAAACCACTTTTCGCACTTGTGTTAGTGTTGAAAAACCACTTTTCACACTTGTGTTGGTGCAGGAAACCACTTTTGCACTTGTATTAGTGTGGAAAAACCACTTTTCGCACTTGTGTTAGTGTTGAAAAACCACTTTTCGCACTTGTGTTAGTGTTGAAAAACCACTTTTCGCACTTGTGTTGGTGCAGGAAACCACTTTTGCACTTGTATTAGTGTGGAGAAAACACTTTTTGCACCTGTGATAGTGTTGAAAAACCACTTTTCGCACTTGTGTTAGTATTGAAAAACCACTTTTCGCACTTGTGTTAGTGTTGAAAAACCAATTTTCGCACTTGTGTTGGTGCAGGAAACCACTTTTGCACTTGGATTAGTGTTGAAAAACCACTTTTTGCACTTATGTTAGTGTTGAAAAACCACTTTTCGCACTTGTGTTAGTGTTGAAAAACCACTTTTCGCACTTGTGTTGGTGCAGGAAACCACTTTTGCACTTGTATTAGTGTGGAAAAAACACTTTTTGCACTTGTGATAGTGTTTAAAAACCACTTTTTGCACTTGTGTTAATGTTGAAAAACCAAATTTCGCACTTGTGTTAGTGTTGAAAAACCACTTTTCGCACTTGTGTTGGTGCAGGAAACCACTTTTGCACTTGTATTAGTGTGGAGAAAACACTTTTTGCACTTGTGATAGTGTTGAAAAACCACTTATCGCACTTGTGTTAGTGTTGAAAAACCACTTTTCGCACTTGTGTTAGTGTTGAAAAACCACTTTTCGCACTTGTGTTGGTGCAGGAAACCACTTTTGCACTTGTATTAGTGTGGAAAAAACACTTTTCGCACTTGTGTTAGTGTTGAAAAACCACTTTTCGCACTTGTGTTAGTGTTGTAAAACCACTTTTCGCAATTGTGTTGGTGCAGGAAACCACTTTTGCACTTGCATTAGTGTGGAAAAAACACTTTTTGCACTTGTGATAGTGTTGAAAAACCACTTTTTGCACTTGTGTTAGTGTTGAAAAACCAATTTTCGCACTTGTGTTAGTGTTGAAAAACCACTTTTCGCACTTGAGTAGTGTAATAATGTTGCTTCTGGGACACCTCCGTTTAACATGGGAAATCCCTATCTAATGTCATTTACCCCCTTGTCTTTTTCAAAAATCATAAACACCTCTATTTCTCCCACCCTCATCTTTATGAACCTTTTGTCTGTAGTACCTATCCTTAATGTTGTTCATTAGACCACTCAAACACTACAAATATTTGTTTTCTCTTATAGACCTATCATCCTTCTTCTACATATCATCTGGCAGATTAATCTTTGACCCACTCAAACATTGACCCATTCACTTCCATATTAATTCTTTCCCTCCCTCATTGCCCCTAAACACCTCTATTTCTCTCACCCTGTTCTTTACGAACCTTCTAACCTTTTGACATGTTATCCTTATTCATTAGACCACTTAAACAATGGTCCTTCTGTGTGAACCTGTGATCCTTCTGACCTTATGGACCTTTTAACCTTTTACTCTTAATATCATCTGGTGAATATAACCCACTCAAACAACGACCCTACAAATATTTGTTTATGCGTGGGAAATAATTTAATTCTCCTACAACTCTCTTCACCATCTAATATATTAACAAAAAATATGTTTGAGTTTGGTTCTTTATTAAGATATTTTAACTGAGCTAAGATAAAATGGTAAACCTCCCTCAATGTTCTTGTTTGAGCGCCTCCAGTGCCACATACCATTTTTGGTAAGCTCCGCCCACTTTTTGGTAAACCACACCCATTTTTTACTAAGCCCGCCCCCTTTTTGTTAAGCCACGCCCACTTTTTTACTAAGCCCCGCCCACTTTTGCTAAGCTCCTCCCACTTTTGCTAAGTCCCACCCACTTTATAAACTCTTCAGCATTGTATCATTTCCAGGTAATACATTACATCATTTTCAGGGAATTTCCATCACATCATTTCCAGTTAAGACACGCCCAGGGAATTTCCACAGGAAGACACACCCAGTCCTTATAAAAGGCACCGACCACACAGGCTTTTTCAAACACGCTTTCTGCTTCACTTGAGAATGGACTACTATGCCGAAATGGAATGGGATAACTTTGCTATTCCATGGAGTCCTACTACCTGTGTAGAACTCAACCTTCAGATTGATGAACTGGACTCGAACCTCTTATCAATGGAGGTAAGTTTGTTTATTTATTTATTTATTTATTTAATTTTTTTTTTTTTTTAAGATGAGACTCGTGTAAGAGTTAACAAAGTTTATTTTAATATTCATAGAGCTTGATTTATACAAATAAAAAATATTGTATTAAATTAATACATTGTTATTTTCTTTCACAGGAAATTGTATCTGAGATACGAAATGAAAATTCTGCTTTTAACACAACTTGGGATGAAGTTATTTTTTTGTTTGAAGACATTTTGAACAACCAAGACCCCCAGAACGAGTTCTACCTTGATGACCCAGCCAAAGAGTTATACCTTGGAGATCCACAAAATCCTGAAAAAGAGTTTTACCATGATGATACATGTTGTGAGTTATCAAAACAAAACCCACTGAACAAGTTCTACCTTGATGAGCCAGAATACAAGTCATACATTGGAGACCCACAAATTTCTGAAAATTGGGAAAGGAGAGTTCTCCCTGATGGTCCGCAGTTATACTATGTGAGACACATCATAGAAACCCTAAAAAATTGGGCAAGGAGAGTTCTCCCTGATGGTCCGCAGTTATACTATGTGAGACACATCATAGAAACCCTAAAAAATTGGGCAAGGAGAGTTCTCCCTGATGGTCCGCAGTTATACTATGTGAGACACATCATAGAAACCCTAAAAAATTGTGAAATGGGAATTCTCCCTGATGGTCCGCAGTTATACTATGTGAGACACATCATAGAAACCCTAAAAAATTGGGAAAGGGAAGTTTTCCCTGATGGTCCGCAGTTATACTATGTGAGACTTATCACGGAAACCCCCAATATTTCTGAAAATTGTGGTTTTACCTTGGGGACTTGGAAAGATGGTTATATTTTTGGAGACTCGGAATGGGGGTTTTGTTTTGATGACTCGGAATGTGGTACCTATCTTGGAGGCTCAACAGGAATGTGGTTATACCTTGGGAACTTGGAAAGTTGGTTTTATTTTGGAGACTCTACCTGTGGGGTTCCTCTTGGAGACTCTTTGGATTCTAAAGCAATGAACAATGTTCTTTATTTAATGACGCTTGATTTAAGCAATATCAAGAAAGTTCGAGGAAGAAAATGCTGGAAAATTCTTTCTTCCCATTTCTACTTCTTCAAACTTAAAAGCCTTGAAAGACAGAATTGGAGGAAGAGGAAAAAAAAAAAAAGAAATACGTATTTAAAAAAGAAGAAAAGAAAGATTATGTTAGGGTTTGGGTGGGATTTTGAATGTGAGGGTTAGGGATGGGGTTGGGTTAGGGTTGGGATTTTGAATGTGAGGGTTAGGGTTGGGGTTGGGTTAGGGATGGGGTTGGGTTAGGGATGGGGTTGGGTTAGGGATGGGTTGGGTTAGGGTTGGGATTTTGAATGTGAGGGTTAGGGTTGGGGTTGGGTTAGGGATGGGATTGGGTTAGGGTTGGGATTTTGAATGTGAGGGTTAGGGATGGGTTGGGTTAGGGATGGGGTTGGGTTAGGGATGGGGTTGGGTTAGGGTTGGGGTTGGGTTAGGGATGGGGTTGGGTTAGGGATGGGGTTGGGTTAGGGATGGGGTTGGGTTAGGGATGGGGTTGGGTTAGGGATGGGGTTGGGTTAGGGATGGGTTGGGTTAGGGATGGGTTTGGGTTAGGGATGGGGTTGGGTTAGGGTTTGTATATTATTATGACTCACTCGCACATACACACACACACAAAAGTTAAGCCCCAACTAAAAAGTTGTGGGATTCTGTGTTTGGGGTTCACAGATTTAAAAACGTATCCCCATTATACACACACAAAAGTTAAGCCCCAACTAAAAAGTTGTGGGATTCTGTGTTTGGGGTTCACAGATTTAAAAACGTATCCCCATTATACACACACAAAAGTTAAGCCCCAACTAAAAAGTTGTGGGATTCTGTGTTTGGGGTTCACAGATTTAAAAACGTATCCCCATTATACACACACAAAAGTTAAGCCCCAACTAAAAAGTTGTGGGATTCTGTGTTTGGGGTTCACAGATTTAAAAACGTATCCCCATTATACACACACAAAAGTTAAGCCCCAACTAAAAAGTTGTGGGATTCTGTGTTTGGGGTTCACAGATTTAAAAACGTATCCCCATTACATTTTATTTATTTATTTATTATTTTCAAGGGTATTATCTGCTTACTTGTGTTTTTTGTAATTCTTGTGGGTAAAATGAACCCAAGATTTCTTCTCCATTTAAATCATATAATTTGTAGGTCCAAGGGACTGTATCCATTACATCAATGATTTTAAATAATTCACGAGTCCATTTTTGTGTATAACCTTTCTCAAAATGACTTTTCCATTTGTATATTCTTACAATATCACCAACTTTAAACTTGGGCTTTCTCAAATTAATCTCCTTTTCATATTCTAATTTTGTAAATGTTTCTGATGGTTTT
Organism: Myxine glutinosa; assembly: GCF_964187855.1. NCBI lineage: Eukaryota > Metazoa > Chordata > Myxini > Myxiniformes > Myxinidae > Myxine > Myxine glutinosa. The sequence continues at coordinate 21,903 of NW_027619136.1, forward strand.
GATTGTGTTGATGAATGAACTGTATTATTGTAATTATCTACAATATCCTGAATTAAATACACCCATTTTTGAGAACCGAGTTGTGTGAATTTTTTATATAATTTCTCTTTTAAAGTACGATTAAAACGCTCAATAACAACTGCCTTTCCTTCATTAAAGGTGCTGTATAATTTAATACCCTTCCCCTTAAGAAATTTCATGAATATTTTGTTATAGAACTCTGTTCCCTCATCAGTCCATAACTTCTTTGGTTTCCTTTTATCCCGATCAAATATTCGCTTAAAGGCTAACATTAAAGTATCACCCCTTTTATTTTTTAAAGGGACAACCCAGGCAAATCTACTCCTCAAATCAATAACGGTTAAAGCATACCTGTATCCCCTGTCATTATTCAATTCAATTAAATCAGCGGACCATATGTGGTCAGTGTATTTAGAATAAACCTTCCTTCTTTTAAACTTTGTGATTATAGGTTTGTGTAATTCTTCAGCCAAAAGCTCCTCAGTCTTGATGACATCATTAGAGCCTAATAGTTTTTTGAGGAATAACCAAGACCAAGTTTCAATTTAGCATTTATCAAATTTCTCACAATAAACCTATCAACTTTCTCTCTCAACGTTGGATTTTGTATCAAAGACAAATTATACAACATTTCGCTGTCGGCTTTATGTTTTTCAGTCAACGTAGTGGTATCCCCATAAGCAATATCATGCTTCATACACACTTCATCAACCCTATTTGTAGGTTTAGACCAAGGTTTAGGATTGTTAGCCTCATCTAATCTTTTATCCAAGTTTGTTCCTGGACCACAGAAAGAATACCCTGGAAGGTGTAATTCCCCTGGAATTCCAGTTGTTGTAAATTTACTTCCTGACAGAAACTTTTGTATGTCTCCTCCTCTTTTAGGAGAGATGAATTGGCACTTTTTAGAGCCACACACTTGACATATTCCTTTTTGACAAACTCTATTATTTTTAGCTTTAACATAAGAGATATTTTTAGATTTAGTTTTCTTTTTACATTTGAGACAATAACTCATATTTATTTATCAGAAAAATTCCGACAGAGTATCAAAACCTTTTTGGTTTTCAACATATACATTTCAATCTTTATTTTTAAAACATAAAGAATCCTAAGGAATGCCTTCACTCTCTCCTCCATTTATTTACAAATAAAAACTAACTAAAGTCAATGACACCAACATCATCAATCACATAATCTTTTCCTTCTTCTTCTTCTTCTTCTTCACCACTTTCTCGTTTAAATCTCCTCCCTGAAATTGAAGACATTGACGTTCTTATTTTTGAAACCATTATCTTCATAAGAGTTGTTAATTCTTTAATTTCCTCTTCGGTGCGTTGAGATTGATTTATTTGCTTTAATACACTCAATCTTTTATGAATCTCAGTGATTTCCATCTTTTTATATTTTTCCTCCCTCTCTCTTTGCTCCCTCTCCTCCTCCTCCATTTTCTCCCTCTCCTCCTTCTCCTCCTTTTTCTCCCTCTCCTCCTTCTCCTCCCTCTCCCTTTCCTCCTTCTCCTTTTTCTCTCTTTCCTCCTTCTCTTCTTCAACTCCTTCCTCATCCCTTGCTACCCTTGAGTTTGAACCCCAAAGAATATTATACATATACTCATCTGGATTTTGAGATATTCTTGTATCTATAATTATTTTTCTCATAATAGGATACCAATAAGATTTGTTGACGATTTCTAAAAGAGTTTTATATTTCATAACTTTGAGAAGTTCATTTTTATTTAATATTTTAAACAAGTCTCTATTTGTGGGTTTAACAATATCAGTATAAGGCCAGTTTTTTATGACAAAATTCCCATGTATATGCTCCAAATCATAAGGTATGTAATACCGAGCACCCTTTTCTTGTAGGTATCCTTGAATACAAAAATTATAATTCTCTTGTAGGCTTCTTCCTGCCATTTATGTATCAGAAATATATGTGAGATTAATATTATGACAGGTAATACCACCCCATCTTCCCACTACCAAATCGGTTTGTATTCCTCGGCTTTCTATCCTTATCTCATTACCTTCCTTCTTTGTCATGCGAACCATCGCTATACTATCATATATTTTTATTTTCTTAAAATCACGTATTTGTTGTTTACTAATTGTACTTCCACATAAATCCTTATCTTCACCAAGTGGATAATATTCTTCTTTACGAGACTGATTTAAATCATGTAGGTCTTCTATGTTTATTGAAAAAGACCAATTATACCCTAAATCAGGCATATCATACCCCCATTTATTAATTCGCATATTAACTAAATGTCCTTCTTTATAAAATTTAATTGTAAGCAGGTAGTTAAATTCAATGAGGAAAGGTGTATGGTCAGTATAACCAGGTGTTGTGGTTGTAAATTTTACTTGTTTCACAAAACGTGCTGTTTTCTTTAAAGATATATATTGTGATAAATCACTGAATCTAATCAAGTCATTCGCATCTGTAGGGTTTGGATAATTGATTAATTTATAAGTATTCTTCATATTAATATTTTTACTTACACTATATTTTTGTCGTTCAGCCTGTGCCTTTGTATAATAATTTGATAAATCAATATCCTGAGAGGATTTTCCAAAGATAGAACCATCTTTTCCAACATAGGTCATTTATATTAGATAAAAAATGATATCATAAAAATTTTCATTATTGTTGAGTTGAAATAATACATATAAACATAATTGGCCACAACATTTAGAATTAATTTCTTGAACTTGGAATGTTTGATAAACACCATTCTGTAAGAATTGTATTACTTCAACAGGTGGTGGCATACCATAACTATCAAAATAATATTTATCCTGACTATTATGAATACAAACCCAATGAGAACCATTCTGTGTGTCTAAATTCATAATAATATTCTTTGTATTCTTATTTATATGTGTTAATTCATCTCTCATACAAATAACCACATTATCAATTTTTAGTGTTTTACAATACTTAGCTAGTTCTATATTTGACATTGTATTCTTTCCAAATTGTTTAAACCATTTATCCATTTATTTATGAGAAAGATACAATCCATTACCCCGTTTAGTTAGTTTAACACCCGCTTGAGCGATAGAGGAAAGCATATCTCCAACCAACAATCTAGCTTTATCAGGTAGACTTTCAAGTTTTTGAGCAAAATCTACAATTACACCACTTCCACTAATTTGTTTCTCCAACTCCTTGTTATGTCTTTCCAATTCTTTTTGAGCTTTTAGTTGTGCCTTCCTTTCGTTAGCAGTTTTTACCGCTGCTGAAATACCACCAGTCAATGCTCCCGCCGCACTTAAACCAGCAAATAAAGGAATTAGAAACGGGAGAAATCCTCCTCTTGACTCGTCTATTGAATATTTCTTTAACATAGGTTTCGTCATTTTAATTTTAAGTGATCCAACATCATTTAGTGTTTTTACTTGTGTGTGTGTGAGTAAAACATCAATTCTTACAGCTCCTTTTCTTTGAATTGTATTAACATTAATAATACAAGGCTTTTGATTTTGAATACAAGATGTTAATTTATTAAGATTGATTTGATTAACATATACCCCAACCATTTATTTATGAGAAAAAACCTATGTGATATTAATCATAACACCATTATCTGTATTAATCTGTAATTCTGTTTCCTCCAAAAGCAAACAATATGCATTAACCTCTTCACTCTCCCCTCTTTCAATGTATAGAGAAGTATCCACTCGATTAGACTTTATAGTTTCCTTTTGAGAACTCAGGTCAATTGCGTAGATTGTATAAAGTTTTTGAAACGCAACCATATCCAAAATAGGATCATTATTACCATTACTTTCACACACCTTTTGGTAGGACTTGTAGGCTTCCGCATAATCATTTTTTTCCCAATCAATTTCCAATCTATCTCGCGGATAAAATGTGCCATCAAGAGAAACCCGAAGTTGTTTCACCTTTGCATTATCACTCAGGGCATTATTCTTATTAGTACCGTCCTCTCCATCTGGTTTTTTAAAAATGAGCCAGAGGTATCGTGGCTTTCCTTGAAGAACACCTAAATTCCAAGTGTAGGTAGTGTGTTCCAGTTTAACGTGTTGACATCTTCTTTTAAGGTATGATACATTTAGCGGTTTCTTTGAGTTAAGTCTTCTATTTAACATCTCTTCCGTTTTAAGATTAGGAGTATATTCACTGATATACCAACACAAATCATTAATAACAAATTTATTATTTTCTCCAAAAGCATTTTCATCCCCAAAAAGCAATCTATTTACATTATCATTCCTTTGTAGTTGAAATCTAATTTTAAGCCCATACAAAACTTTATCATAATCACAAAATCCAAATATACCTTTCAGAGGTACTGCTACGGTAAAACTATTCTCAGCTTTTGCGTCATCATTATACATTGACTTCCTTTGACTATAACCAGGGTCTGCGTTTGTACCCGTTGACATATCAGGAATAAAACCCTCAACAGCTCCCTTACCCATTCTATCACTAAACGAATATAGTGTAAATTTCATCATTTCAGATGTAGCAGAGACATAATCAACCGCTTCAACCTCTTGTGTTCCAATATACAGGCGGACACTGTCAAACATTTTCCAGAAGAAATCATTTACGAGTGTAGCATTAGTATTATTCGCAGCCTTAGTGAATTTAAATTTACACAGCAAGAAACTATCAGCTATATTCAAGTAAGTTTGTTGATTATTTATTTCAAAACTTTTTGTTCCGTTTGAATTCCAGTCTGTTCCTGTTATAGCATTTACCTTAAAATAGTCTTCCTTTTTAGTGGAGTTTGAAATGATAATCGTATCATCCAAATCATAGATACTATCAATCGCTTCCATACTTGTATTTATATAGCATTAAAATTGTTGAAACCCTGACCCAAGTATTTTAATGATTTTTTGTCGTTCTTGTGAAGATAGTTGAGTTTTACCTTTTTTTATTTCTTTGATTGCTTGTAATTTATGAGACTCCTTTTGAGCATCTTTTATACTCTTTATAGCACCCGCAACGGAGCCCACGGCAGAAGCAGTTGAACCAATTAGGTCTTTATGTTTAAGGATGGTTGAACCAATACCCATTAGAGTATCAATTATCCCATCTCCTTTATTTCGAAATTGATGACCTACACCTCGTTGTCTCTTAGGTTTATAGTATCCTCTACCCACATACCTTGTATAGTCTGGTGAAAGGAACATGCCCTCCCCTGTAATTATTTTATATTTTCCCAACTCGTGTTTTCTCACAATAACCATTATTTATTTATTGAAAAACTTCACGTAGGTGAATTCTGATGGATATAATTTCATCATTAAAGGATATCATACGATTATCTTGGTCGGTTATCCTAAAATTTACTCTGTATATGGTTTTTCCTGACACAGGTAAATAGACAAGATTTTTTGGTTCCATATTAAATTTATAACCAATCGGGGTTGAGTATGCACTGAATGAAAATATTGTATTTGTTCTTATTCCATCGTTATAAGCACCATCAATCAAATCACAATGAATTAATACTGAATTTATACCGGAGGATATTTGGATAACATTATCACTGTAAAACGTCCCGTTATTTTCAATCTTTTTTGAAGAGAAACCCAATAGCTCTCTAAACGAATTTTCAATCGTGAAATCAACTTTATAATTATTTTTAAGTTTAATAGTTGATTTTGAAGTGTGTTTTTGAATATCTATTACAATATTTTTTGGTTCATCACCTTTTTCTTTCATAAGGCGAGAGACTTCTGAAGATATTTGAGAAATCTCGTAAGCTCCAAGTGAAACGGTTATAGTTTTATATCCACTTCCTGGATTATAACTAAACTTGTTGTTTTTCTCTGTGATATTAAAAAGGGTATTGTAAGTTTCCATTGACAACAAAGATGCCTCATATGAGGTAAGGGGGTCAAGTTGTAGTGGGTAAGGGAATGAAGCTGTGTAATCGCTCGTTGTGAAATTAAAACTAAGAATTGTGCTTCTCATCTTATTTAATATCTAATAAAATATCTTTGTATTGACATTTATTAATTATTTTCATGTTCATCAACTGATCTAAAATGGCTGAGGATTCATTAAAACAATTGTTGTTTCCAGCCTTCTTACTACCTAACAACAATAATAGCCTATTAACTAATTGTGATGGGTCATTTGGAAGAAAACTAACACCCGAACCAAGCTTACTTAAAGCATCAATAATATGTTTCTCCTTCTCATTCTTCTTACTTTTACCAGCAACAGAAACTCCATAATCAAGTGCATTTAGCAACTCAATATATACCCTATCTTCCTCTCTTTCCATATCAAGTGGTTCCTCAAAATATTTTGAACCGCTGAATCCGGGGTTTGTTAGAAGAAACATTAATCTTGGAGTTAATTTAACATTTGGTTGAGTAGAACTCAAGAACATCAATTCATCATTAAATATCAATACCTTTTCTTCCACAAGATGAAACACTGCTGGTTCTTCTGTTGGAATGAGACCTGCTCTGGTTTTTGAACCCGCCGAATATTCATTGTTTTGAAGAGCTTCCACAACATAATTAGGGGGTTGATTTACCTCCTCAAGTTTCCGAAATAATCCCTCGTCATCATATTCTAATTCACCAAGTTCTTGTTTTGTTATCTGACTAAAATCTTTGAGCATTTGAAGTTTTTTTCGGAGTAAATTCTACCGTGGGTACTGTAGGTGAGTGTTGAGTTTTCAAAAGTGGTTTAAAGAATTTCTCTTGTTTTCTTTCAAAGGCTTCTTCACCAGTTAGTTTCTGTCTCCGTTTCTTCTTTATCTCTTCCTGTTGTTTAACAACTTTTGAAACTAATTGTTGATGTTCCTTAAACTTTCTTTCTCTTTCTTCAGTATTCATTTTCTGTATTTATTTATTGAAAAATATCATTTAGTATCTCATCTTGTTTCACAACAATATATTTATATTTTCCAATCGTGTGTTTCATATAATTTTCAAATTCTTTTTTACTACATAACGTAGAGCAATTATCTCTCCAAAAATTATTTACATCTATTGAATTTAACTTAAATAAAATAAAAGTATTGGCATTGTTTCTTATTGAGCGTCGAGGGAGTTGAAAATATGATTGACTAAGATATATACAATTACAAGAAGAATGTCTCCCTCTTGTATAGTAGCTATCCATTACTGTTTGGTTTCTCTCATTAACACAATCATCAAAGATGACGAGGTTCTTTTTTGATTTATCTAAATCTTGAGGTGAAGGTATATCATCCGTATTATCACTGAGAATACAAGTTATGGGTTTCGATTTTGATTTCTGTGTATCACAAAATAATTGTATTATATCTTCAATATTATAATCATTCAGTTTGTTTTGAAGTTTAAATAAACCGATAATGTCTTCCTTTTTAAGACCTGCATTAAAACCCTGTGAGAGTAGTTGATACTCGGGTTGAAAACTTGACTTTGTAAAAATTATTAAATTATCATAATCTAAAAAATTAGGACCAAGGAGCATCTTTAAAAGTAAACAGGTTTTCCCACATCCGCTTGAACCAACTATTAGACATCTCAATGAATTTGGAATGTTTTTATGGTTATTAAATTTTATCTTATTTTCCCAAACGGGTAAAAAATCATTCATTTATATATTTGGAAAACAAGTCATCCAACTTTTTTTGAGCTATTTTAGAAACTCTATATTTTATCCTGAGTTCTGGTTTAATTTCAAAATAATTAATTATTTTATTTATGTAGTATCTTGTATTAACATTTCCATTAAAATTATTTTGAATAATAAATATCATTAAACCCTTATACATTTCCTCAATACAAAGAGTCTCTTTCCTTGTAAGAAATGGTGTATTATCACCATAATGCTTAACATTCATCTCTCTTATTAATCTTGTAAAGTAATTCATTTTTGGTTCTAATTTAAAAGAGTTATATGTTTTTTTATATTTCTTATTATCATTAATTAGAATATAATCACAGAATAAACATTGTTTATATGAATCCTCATCATTAAGCCCCACTCTATCACAAGCCGGACAATTCTCTAATTTATCATATGGAGAGTCTGGAAATTCTAAATATCCTTCAGAACTTATCATATTTATGTGGTAAATTTTTACTTAAACTAAACGCAAGTTTATTCATTAATAAATACAATGTTTCAAAGCACAAAAGACAAATTTCAATCAATCTCTACTTCGGTGGAAGATATAGAAAAATATGTCAAAGATGTTAAATTGAACAAAGATAAATATGGAAATTTTTGGGTAAAACCAGTTATGGAAAATAACATGAGCCCCTCTATTTCATTTAAAGGAAGAGCTCTAACTATACCTGGAAAGACATCCATTAAAGTAAATCTAACAAAAGTTTCTCCTCTACTCCTGGCAATTTATTCAAAGCTTGAAAAAGTGATTGACCACGATACTTTGAAAAAGAATGATAAGACCATTAATAATTCTAGAGGAGACATTTGTATTTTCTTTAATAATCCAAAGGGTGTAGATCTAAGTAAAATGAATGATGTTAATATTTCTGGTGAAATGTCATTTCGTTCTATGATAGTTAGAGATTATTTAAAGATAACTTTTGATATAAAAATTGTAGAGATTGAATCTGTTAATGAAAGAAAGTATATAGATATTGATGGGAATATTTTTCTTGCTAATTAAATATGAGTCAATACAGCAGTGAAGATTTTACTATTTCATTGAACTCGGACGATAGTGATGATAGTATTTCATTGAACTTGGATGATGGTGATGATAGTATTTCATTGAACACAGATGATAGTTATGATACTAATAGTTTGTGCTCAAATGATAGTTATGAGAGTAGCTTTATTGATGACTCTGAGTATGATTCTGAGTATTCATGTGATAGTTATGACTTAGATGATTCTGAGTGAAAAAGTGTTTTAGTTTAAGCACAGTGATATATATAAAACGGAGCTGTAAAGCTCAAAAGTGTTTTATTTTAAGCACAGTGGTATATATAAAACACCACGTTTTCTCACGCTATAAATATGGTTTATTGTGATACTTGCGAGAAGGAAGTAAAATATTATAAACAACATATTCTCACCGCAAAACATACATACAACATTTTAAACAAACTTTCCCCTCTTCCACCTGAAACAAAACACTGTTCTACATGTAATAAAAATATCCTCAAGAAAGGCTTCAAAATACATCTTAAAACAAATCTACATTTATCAAATTTTATCACAACTAAAAACTCTGATGGAGCATTCAAAGGACATATTAAAATAAGAGTCTTTAACTTCAAACCTCCTGAACCAGAGTCTATAGTTGATGCTGTAGAAATAGTTAAACCTGCTGTTCAAACGTTGATTGAAAAAACACTAAAGGAAATGAAACCACTTAAATTTTATATGGGAGTAAAATTAGAAATGACAAAGGATGAAGGAGTTATAGATGCACCATACATGAGAACTGAGCCACACTTTATATCTTCATATCAAGATTTTAAAACATCAGGAGTCTATGATGAACTTATTAAACAAGAGCAAGATGTGGATAATTCAATCGTAGGAAGTGGATTCAATATAGGAAAAATTATTTACATAGACATTCATATTCTTAAATCAGATCCTCTAAAAGCTTCTTCTTACATTGATTTACCCAGTGTTATCAAAAATAGAAAAGCAGTTATCAATATCAAAAATAAAGACAATAAATGTTTTCTCTGGTCTATTTTAGCACACTTACATCCTCCACATTTTCATGATGAAAGAGTATCTCATTATAAAAAATATGAGAATACATTAAATACGAAAGATCTAAAGTTTCCGATGACTTTAAATGATATTCCTAAATTTGAAAAGATGAATAATTTATCAGTTAATGTTTATGGTCTAACAGAAACAAACAACATTCAGGTTTTAAAGCTTTCTGACAATTGTAAACAAACTCATATTAATCTTCTATATTTTAATTCAGACGAAAATTCACATTATACATACATCAAAGATATTGCTAAATTAATAAAACCACAAGTCTGTAAGAGAACAAATAAAATATATATTTGTTTGCGTTGTCTTAACTTCTTCAATTCACAAGAAAGATTAGATAAACATTCAAATTATTGTGGCGAACATAAATCAACGGTAATCAATATGCCTAAAGAAGGCTCAAAGATCACATTCAAAGATGAAAATAAAAAGATCAAATATCCATTTGTTATATATGCTGATTTTGAAAGTATTTTAGAAAAAATTGATACTGCTTCTCAAGATCCAAAAGAATCATACACAAATAAATATCAAAAACATACTCCTTGTGGTTTTTGTTATTATATCAAATCATCCGTTGGTGATAAATATAACAAGTTAGAGATGTATAGAGGCTCAAATACCCCAGAGGAGTTTGTGAAACGACTAGAAAAAGACTGTGTTCGATTAACCAAGATAATGAGAGAAACCAATAAACCAATGTCCTTAACAAGTAAAGAAAAAAGGGAATTTATAAAAAACAATGTCTGTCATATTTGTGAGGAGAAAATTGGTAAAGGTCTAAAGGTTAGAGACCATTGTCATCTCACTGGTAAATATAGAGGTCCGGCTCATCAAAGTTGTAATATTAATTATCAACTCCCCTCTTTCATTCCTGTCTTTCTTCATAACAACGCTCATTATGATACACATCTATTTATCAAGGAACTCTCAAAGACTTCTGGAAGTATCTCAGCAATTCCAAACACGGATCAGAAATACATTTCATTCACAAAAACAATTCACACATCTCCTATTACTCATATCAGATTTCTTGATACATTTAAATTCATGGCAAGTCCATTGGTTAACTTGGTTCAAAATCTAAAAGAGTTTCCATGTCTTTCAGAGTATTTTTTAGATAAAGATTTTCTAACACAAAAGGGAATTTACCCCTATGACTATATGGACTCATTTGAGAGATTCAATGAAACACAACTTCCTTCAAAAGAAAATTTCTATAACAAATTAAACAACAGTAATATATCTGATAAAGATTATGTACACGCACAAAATGTTTGGGAAAAATATAACATCAAGAATCTTGGCGAGTATCATGATTTGTATCTCAAAACTGATGTCCTTTTATTGGCCGATGTATTTGAAGCCTTTAGATCTGTTTGTCGCACTGGATATGGATTGGATCCTGCTCACTACTACACAGCACCTGGATTGGCCTGGAGTGCGATGTTGAAAATGACAAAACAAGATTTGGATTTGATAACCGATGTTGATATGCTTTTGATGATTGAAAAGGCAAAGAGAGGAGGAATTTCACAAGTCTGTTCAAAGAGATACGCAAAAGCAAATAACAAATATCTTCCAAATTATGAATCAACGAAAGAGAGTTCTTACTTGATGTACTATGACGCAAACAACCTGTATGGCTGGGCAATGTCTCAGGCTCTTCCTTATGGAAAACTTAGATGGGTAAAGGAAAAAGACTACAAAAAGGTTTTACAAGATGTATGTATCTCTACACAAAAAGAATTGGATGATTCAAAGGTTGGTTATTATTTTGAAATTGATTTAAAATATCCAGAGGAACTCCATAACCTACACAAAGATCTCCCATTTGCTTGTGAGAAAGAAAGTCCAAAGAAGGAGTGGTTAAGTGATTATCAACGATCATTTAATATAGGTGAATCAACAGAAAAATTACTTACTACATTATATAACAAGAAAAATTATGTTCTACACCAAAGAAATTTGCGACAATATTTATCAAAAGGTCTAAGAGTAGAGAAGATCCATAGGGTTCTAAAGTTCAATCAAAGTCATTGGTTAAGGGGGTACATTGATTTCAATACACAAAGAAGAACAGAGTCAAAAACCGATTTTGAGAAAGACTTTTATAAATTGATGAATAATGCGGTCTTTGGTAAGACCATGGAGAATGTGAGGAAAAGACAAAATATCAGACTATCAACATCTTGGGAACAAGCATCAAAATTAATTAATAGACCGAGTTTTACTAGAGCTGAGGTCTTTACTGAGAACTTTTGTGCGATCCATTTGGTTAAAGAGAGTATTGAAATGAACAAACCTATTTATATTGGAACAACAATTCTTGATTTATCAAAGTCATTAATGTATGATTACTTTTATAATAACTTGAGGAAGAAATATCAAAATGATGTTAATCTACTTTATATGGATACAGATAGTTTTATTTTGCAAATTAATACTGATGATGTTTATTCAGACATGAAAAAGGACATTAATATCTATGACACTAGTAATTACAGCCCAGAGAGTGAGTTGTTCTCCTCCAAAAATAAAAAGGTGATTGGAAAGTTCAAGGATGAATTAGGAGGAAATGTCATGAGTGAATTTGTGGGATTGAGGTCTAAGGCTTATGCTTATAAATATATTGTGAATAACGTTGAAAAAACTGATAAGAAGTTAAAAGGCATAAAGAAAAATGTCATAAAAGAAACAATAAACTTTAAGGATTATTATAACTGTTTAACAACAAAGAAAGAAGAGTTTAGAAAGATTAATGGAATAAGAAGTTATAAACATCAATTATTTTCAGAAGAGATGAATAAGAAAGCATTGGGGGCTTTTGATGATAAGAGGTTTATTTTAGAAAATGGAATTGATAGTCTCCCTTATGGTTATATAAGTATATAAGTGATAAGATATATATATAAGTGATAAGATATATATAAGTGATAAGATATACATAAGTGATAAGATATATATAAGTGATAAGATATATATAAGTGATAAGTTAAAAAGGGGGGGGATTGGGGATTTTAACGGGCTACCGCCGCCTTTTTTACTATTATATAAATGATAGAACCAAGTATCAACCAGACTAAAGAGTGGAGGTGTAATCAACCTTGGTATATAAATGGAAAACATAATGAATGTGAAAAATATCAAATAGGTATAATTGAAAAGGCAACTGGTAAAAAAGTTCACAAAACAAATAAGAGAATTAATTTAAATACCGGTGAATTGGGTAAAAAAGATGGAAATATTTTTGAGTGGACGGAAAACTTTGATGGTTGTCAGGAAAATATATACTTTAATTTAAAAATGGTATGTGGCACTGGAGGCGCTCAAGCAAGAACATTGAGGGAGGTTTACCATTTTATCTTAGCTCAGTTAAAATATCTTAATAAAGAACCAAACTCAAACATATTTTTTGTTAATATATTAGATGGTGAAGAGAGTTGTAGGAGAATTAAATTATTTCCCACGCATAAACAAATATTTGTAGGGTCGTTGTTTGAGTGGGTTATATTCACCAGATGATATTAAGAGTAAAAGGTTAAAAGGTCCATGAGGTCAGAAGGATCACAGGTGTTTAAGTGGTCTAATGAATAAGGATAACATGTCAAAAGGTTAGAAGGTTCGTAAAGAACAGGGTGAGAGAAATATAGGTGTTTAGGGGCAATGAGGGAGGGAAAGAATTAATATGGAAGTGAATGGGTCAATGTTTGAGTGGGTCAAAGATTAATCTGCCAGATGATATGTAGAAGAAGGATGATAGGTCTATAAGAGAAAACAAATATTTGTAGTGTTTGAGTGGTCTAATGAACAACATTAAGGATAGGTACTACAGACAAAAGGTTCATAAAGATGAGGGTGGGAGAAATAGAGGTGTTTATGATTTTTGAAAAAGACAAGGGGGTAAATGACATTAGATAGGGATTTCCCATGTTAAACGGAGGTGTCCCAGAAGCAACATTATTACACTACTCACTTGTGTTGGTGCAGGAAACCACTTTTGCACTTGTATTATTGTGGAGAAAACACTTTTTGCAATTGTGATAGTGTTGAAAAACCACTTTTTGCACTTGTGTTAGTGTTGAAAAACCACTTTTCGCACTTGTGTTGGTGCAGGAAACCACTTTTGCACTTGTATTAGTGTGGAAAAAACACTTTTCGCACTTGTGTTAGTGTTGAAAAACCACTTTTCGCACTTGTGTTAGTGTTCACACTTTTCGCACTTGTGTTAGTGTTGAAAAACCACTTTTCACACTTGTGTTGGTGCAGGAAACCACTTTTGCACTTATATTAGTGTGGAAAAACACTTTTTGCACTTGTGATATTGTTGAAAAACCACTTTTTGCACTTGTGTTAGTGTTGAAAAACCACTTTTCGCACTTGTGTTGGTGCAGGTAACCACTTTTGCACTTGTATTAGTGTGGAAAAAACACTTTTCGCACTTGTGTTAGTGTTGAAAAACCACTTTTCGCAATTGTGTTGGTGCAGGAAATCACTTTTGCACTTGTATTAGTGTGGAAAAAACACTTTTTGCACTTGTGATAGTGTTAAAAAAACACTTTTTGCACTTGTGTTAGTGTTGAAAAACCAATTTTCGCACTTGTGTTAATGTTGAAAAACCACTTTTCGCACTTGTGTTGGTGCAGGAAACCACTTTTGCACTTGTATTAGTGTGGAGAAAACACTTTTTGCACTTGTGATAGTGTTGAAAAACCACATTTCGCACTTGTGTTAGTGTTGAAAAACCACTTTTCGCACTTGTGTTGGTGCAGGAAACCACTTTTGCACTTGTATTAGTGTGGAAAAACACTTTTCGCACTTGTGTTAGTGTTGAAAAACCACTTTTTGCACTTGTGTTAGTGTTGAAAAATCACTTTTCGCACTTGTGTTAGTGTTGAAAAACCACTTTTCGCACTTGTGTTAGTGCAGGAAACCACTTTTGCACTTGTATTAGTGTGGAAAAAACACTTTTTGCACTTGTGATAGTGTTGAAAACCCACTTTTTGCACTTGTGTTAGTGTTGAAAAACCAATTTTCGCACTTGTGTTAGTGTTGAAAAAACACTTTTCGCACTTGTATTAGTGTGGAGAAAACACTTTTTGCACTTGTGATAGTGTTGAAAAACCACTTTTCGCACTTGTGTTAGTGTTGAAAAACCACTTTTCGCACTTGTGTTGGTGCAGGAAACCACTTTTGAACTTGTATTAGTGTGGAAAAAACATTTTTTGCTCTTGTGATAGTGTTGAAAAACCACATTTCGCACTTGTGTTAGTGTTGAAAAACCACTTTTCGCACTTGTGTTGGTGCAGGAAACCACTTTTGCACTTGTATTAGTGTGGAAAAACCACTTTTCGCACTTGTGTTAGTGTTGAAAAACCACTTTTCGCACTTGTGTTAGTGTTGAAAAACCACTTTTGCACTTGTACTGGTGTGGAAAAACCACTTTTCGCACTTGTGTTAGTGTTGAAAAACCACTTTTCGCACTTGTGTTGGTGCAGGAAACCACTTTTGCACTTGTATTAGTGTGGAAAAACCACTTTTCGCACTTGTGTTAGTGTTGAAAAACCACTTTTCGCACTTGTGTTAGTGTTGAAAAACCACTTTTCGCACTTGTGTTAGTGTTGAAAAACCACTTTTCGCACTTGTGTTGGTGCAGGAAACCACTTTTGCACTTGTATTAGTGTGGAAAAACCACTTTTCGCACTTGTGTTAGTGTTGAAAAACCACTTTTCGCACTTGTGTTAGTGTTGAAAAACCACTTTTCGCACTTGTGTTAGTGTTGAAAAACCACTTTTTGCACGTGTGTTGGTGCAGGAAACCACTTTTGCACTTGTATTAGTGTGGAAAAAACACTTTTTGCACTTGTGATAGTGTTGAAAAACCACTTTTCGCACTTGTGTTGGTGCAGGAAACCACTTTTGCACTTGTATTAGTGTGGAGAAAACACTTTTTGCACTTGTGTTAGTGTTGATAAACCACTTTTCGCACTTGTGTTGGTGCAGGAAACCACTTCTGCACTTGCATTAGTGTGGAAAAAACACTTTTTGCACTTGTGATAGTGTTGAAAAACCACTTTTCGCACTTGTGTTAGTGTTGAAAAACCACTTTTCGCACTTGTGTTGGTGCAGGAAACCACTTTTGCACTTGTATTGGTGCAGGAAACCACTTTTGCACTTGTATTAGTGTGGAAAAAACACTTTTTGCACTTGTGATAGTGTTGAAAAACCACTTTTCGCACTTGTGTTAGTGTTGAAAAACCACTTTTCACACTTGTGTTGGTGCAGGAAACCACTTTTGCACTTGTATTAGTGTGGAAAAACCACTTTTCGCACTTGTGTTAGTGTTGAAAAACCACTTTTCGCACTTGTGTTAGTGTTGAAAAACCACTTTTCGCACTTGTGTTGGTGCAGGAAACCACTTTTGCACTTGTATTAGTGTGGAAAAAACACTTTTTGCACTTGCGATAGTGTTGAAAAACCACTTTTCGCACTTGTGTTAGTATTGAAAAACCACTTTTCGCACTTGTGTTGGTGCAGGAAACCACTTTTGCACTTGTATTAGTGTGGAAAAACCACTTTTCGCACTTGTGTTAGTGTTGAAAAACCACTTTTCGCAATTGTGTTGGTGCAGGAAACCACTTTTGTACTTGTATTAGTGTGGAAAAAAAACTTTTTGCACTTGTGATAGTGTTGAAAAACCACTTTTTGCACTTGTGTTAGTGTTGAAAAACCACTTTTCGCACTTGTGTTAGTGTGGAGAAAACACTTTTTGCACCTGTGATAGTGTTGAAAAACCACTTTTCGCACTTGTGTTAGTGTTGAAAAACCAATTTTCGCACTTGTGTTGGTGCAGGAAACCACTTTTGCACTTGGATTAGTGTTGAAAAACCACTTTTCGCACTTGTGTTAGTGTTGAAAAACCACTTTTCGCACTTGTGTTAGTGTTGAAAAACCACTTTTCGCACTTGTGTTGGTGCAGGAAACCACTTTTGCACTTGTATTAGTGTGGAAAAAACACTTTTTGCACTTGTGATAGTGTTTAAAAACCACTTTTTGCACTTGTGTTAATGTTGAAAAACCAAATTTTCGCACTTGTGTTAGTGTTGAAAAACCACTTTTCGCACTTGTGTTGGTGCAGGAAACCACTTTTGCACTTGTATTAGTGTGGAGAAAACACTTTTTGCACTTGTGATAGTGTTGAAAAACCACTTTTCGCACTTGTGTTAGTGTTGAAAAACCACTTTTCGCACTTGTGTTAGTGTTGAAAAACCACTTTTCGCACTTGTGTTGGTGCAGGAAACCACTTTTGCACTTGTATTAGTGTGGAAAAAACACTTTTCACACTTGTGTTAGTGTTGAAAAACCACTTTTCGCACTTGTGTTAGTGTTGTAAAACCACTTTTCGCACTTGTGTTGGTGCAGGAAACCACTTTTGCACTTGCATTAGTGTGGAAAAAACACTTTTTGCACTTGTGATAGTGTTGAAAAACCACTTTTTGCACTTGTGTTAGTGTTGAAAAACCAATTTTCACACTTGTGTTAGTGTTGAAAAAACACTTTTCGCACTTGTGTTGGTGCAGGAAACCACTTTTGCACTTGTATTATTGTGGAGAAAACACTTTTTGCAATTGTGATAGTGTTGAAAAACCACTTTTTGCACTTGTGTTAGTGTTGAAAAACCACTTTTCGCACTTGTGTTGGTGCAGGAAACCACTTTTGCACTTGTATTAGTGTGGAAAAAACACTTTTCGCACTTGTGTTAGTGTTGAAAAACCACTTTTCGCACTTGTGTTAGTGTTCACACTTTTCGCACTTGTGTTAGTGTTGAAAAACCACTTTTCACACTTGTGTTGGTGCAGGAAACCACTTTTGCACTTATATTAGTGTGGAAAAACACTTTTTGCACTTGTGATATTGTTGAAAAACCACTTTTTGCACTTGTGTTAGTGTTGAAAAACCACTTTTCGCACTTGTGTTGGTGCAGGTAACCACTTTTGCACTTGTATTAGTGTGGAAAAAACACTTTTCGCACTTGTGTTAGTGTTGAAAAACCACTTTTCGCAATTGTTTTGGTGCAGGAAACCACTTTTGCACTTGTATTAGTGTGGAAAAAACACTTTTTACTCTTGTGATAGTGTTAAAAAAACACTTTTTGCACTTGTGTTAGTGTTGAAAAACCAATTTTCGCACTTGTGTTAATGTTGAAAAACCACTTTTCGCACTTGTGTTAGTGTTGAAAAACCACTTTTCGCACTTGTGTTAGTGTTGAAAAACCACTTTTCGCACTTGTGTTAGTGTTGAAAAACCACTTTTCGCACTTGTGTTGGTGCAGGAAACCACTTTTGCACTTGTATTAGTGTGGAAAAACCACTTTTCGCACTTGTGTTAGTGTTGAAAAACCACTTTTCGCACTTGTGTTGGTGCAGGAAACCACTTTTGCACTTGTATTAGTGTGGAAAAAACACTTTTCGCACTTGTGTTAGTGTTGAAAAACCACTTTTCGCAATTGTGTTGGTGCAGGAAACCACTTTTGCACTTGTATTAGTGTGGAAAAAACACTTTTTGCACTTGTGATAGTGTTAAAAAAACACTTTTTGCACTTGTGTTAGTGTTGAAAAACCAATTTTCGCACTTGTGTTAATGTTGAAAAACCACTTTTCGCACTTGTGTTGGTGCAGGAAACCACTTTTGCACTTGTATTAGTGTGGAGAAAACACTTTTTGCACTTGTGATAGTGTTGAAAAACCACATTTCGCACTTGTGTTAGTGTTGAAAAACCACTTTTCGCACCTGTGTTGGTGCAGGAAACCACTTTTGCACTTGTATTAGTGTGGAAAAACACTTTTCGCACTTGTGTTAGTGTTGAAAAACCACTTTTTGCACTTGTGTTAGTGTTGAAAAATCACTTTTCGCACTTGTGTTAGTGTTGAAAAACCACTTTTCGCACTTGTGTTGGTGCAGGAAACCACTTTTGCACTTGTATTAGTGTGGAAAAAACACTTTTTGCACTTGTGATAGTGTTGAAAAACCACTTTTTGCACTTGTGTTAGTGTTGAAAAACCACTTTTCGCACTTGTGTTAGTGTTGAAAAACCACTTTTCGCACTTGTGTTGGTGCAGGAAACCACTTTTGCACTTGTATTAGTGTGGAAAAACCACTTTTCGCACTTGTGTTAGTGTTGAAAAACCACTTTTCGCACTTGTGTTAGTGTTGAAAAACCACTTTTCGCACTTGTGTTGGTGCAGGAAACCACTTTTGCACTTGTATTAGTGTGGAAAAACCACTTTTAGCACTTGTGTTATTGTTGAAAAACCACTTTTCGCACTTGTGTTAGTGTTGAAAAACCACTTTTCGCACTTGTGTTGGTGCAGGAAACCACTTTTGCACTTGTATTAGTGTGGAAAAAACACTTTTTGCACTTGTGATAGTGTTGAAAGACCACTTTTCGCACTTGTGTTCGTGTTGAAAAACCACTTTTCGCACTTGTGTTAGTGTTGAAAAACCACTTTTCGCACTTGTGTTGGTGCAGGTAACCACTTTTGCACTTGTATTAGTGTGGAAAAAACACTTTTTGCACTTGTGATAGTGTTGGAAAACCACTTTTTGCACTTGTGTTAGTGTTAAAAAACCAATTTTCGCACTTGTGTTAGTGTTGAAAAACCACTTTTCGCACTTGTATTAGTGTGGAGAAAACACTTTTTGCACTTGTGATAGTGTTGAAAAACCACTTTTCGCACTTGTGTTAGTGTTGAAAAACCACTTTTCGCACTTGTGTTGGTGCAGGAAACCACTTTTGAACTTGTATTAGTGTGGAAAAAACATTTTTTGCTCTTGTGATAGTGTTGAAAAACCACATTTCGCACTTGTGTTAGTGTTGAAAAACCACTTTTCGCACTTGTGTTAGTGTTGAAAAACCACTTTTCGCACTTGTGTTAGTGTTGAAAAACCACTTTTCGCACTTGTGTTAGTGTTGAAAAACCACTTTTCGCACTTGTGTTGGTGCAGGAAACCACTTTTGCACTTGTATTAGTGTGGAAAAACCACTTTTCGCACTTGTGTTAGTGTTGAAAAACCACTTTTCGCACTTGTGTTAGTGTTGAAAAACCACTTTTCGCACTTGTGTTGGTGCAGGAAACCACTTCTGCACTTGTATTAGTGTGGAAAAAACACTTTTTGCACTTGTGATAGTGTTGAAAGACCACTTTTCGCACTTGTGTTAGTGTTGAAAAACCACTTTTCGCACTTGTGTTGGTGCAGGAAAACCACTTTTGCACTTGTATTAGTGTGGAAAAACCACTTTTCGCACTTGTGTTAGTGTTGAAAAACCACTTTTCGCAATTGTGTTGGTGCAGGAAACCACTTTTGTACTTGTATTAGTGTGGAAAAAACACTTTTTGCACTTGTGATAGTGTTAAAAAAACACTTTTTGCACTTGTGTTAGTGTTGAAAAACCAATTTTCGCACTTGTGTTAATGTTGAAAAACCACTTTTCGCACTTGTGTTGGTGCAGGAAACCACTTTTGCACTTGTATTAGTGTGGAGAAAACACTTTTTGCACTTGTGATAGTGTTGAAAAACCACATTTCGCACTTGTGTTAGTGTTGAAAAACCACTTTTCGCACTTGTGTTGGTGCAGGAAACCACTTTTGCACTTGTATTAGTGTGGAAAAACACTTTTCGCACTTGTGTTAGTGTTGAAAAACCACTTTTCGCACTTGTGTTAGTGTTGAAAAATCACTTTTCGCACTTGTGTTAGTGTTGAAAAACCACTTTTCGCACTTGTGGTGGTGCAGGAAACCACTTTTGCACTTGTATTAGTGTGGAAAAAACACTTTTTGCACTTGTGATAGTGTTGAAAAACCACTTTTTGCACTTGTGTTAGTGTTGAAAAACCACTTTTTGCACTTGTGTTAGTGTTGAAAAACCACTTTTCGCACTTGTGTTAGTGTTGAAAAACCACTTTTCGCACTTGTGTTGGTGCAGGAAACCACTTTTGCACTTGTATTAGTGTGGAAAAACCACTTTTCGCACTTGTGTTAGTGTTGAAAAACCACTTTTCGCACTTGTGTTAGTGTTGAAAAACCACTTTTCGCACTTGTGTTGGTGCAGGAAACCACTTTTGCACTTGTATTAGTGTGGAAAAACCACTTTTAGCACTTGTGTTATTGTTGAAAAACCACTTTTCGCACTTGTGTTAGTGTTGAAAAACCACTTTTCGCACTTGTGTTGGTGCAGGAAACCACTTTTGCACTTGTATTAGTGTGGAAAAAACACTTTTTGCACTTGTGATAGTGTTGAAAGACCACTTTTCGCACTTGTGTTCGTGTTGAAAAACCACTTTTCGCACTTGTGTTAGTGTTGAAAAACCACTTTTCGCACTTGTGTTGGTGCAGGAAACCACTTTTGCACTTGTATTAGTGTGGAAAAAACACTTTTTGCACTTGTGATAGTGTTGAAAAACCACTTTTTGCACTTGTGTTAGTGTTGAAAAACCACTTTTCGCACTTGTGTTAGTGTTGAAAAACCACTTTTCGCACTTGTGTTGGTGCAGGAAACCACTTTTGCACTTGTATTAGTGTGGAAAAACCACTTTTCGCACTTGTGTTAGTGTTGAAAAACCACTTTTCGCACTTGTGTTAGTGTTGAAAAACCACTTTTCGCACTTGTGTTGGTGCAGGAAACCACTTTTGCACTTGTATTAGTGTGGAAAAACCACTTTTAGCACTTGTGTTATTGTTGAAAAACCACTTTTCGCACTTGTGTTAGTGTTGAAAAACCACTTTTCGCACTTGTGTTGGTGCAGGAAACCACTTTTGCACTTGTATTAGTGTGGAAAAAACACTTTTTGCACTTGTGATAGTGTTGAAAGACCACTTTTCGCACTTGTGTTCGTGTTGAAAAACCACTTTTCGCACTTGTGTTAGTGTTGAAAAACCACTTTTCGCACTTGTGTTAGTGTTGAAAAACCACTTTTCGCACTTGTGTTGGTGCAGGAAACCACTTTTGCACTTGTATTAGTGTGGAAAAAACACTTTTTGCACTTGTGATAGTGTTGAAAAACCACTTTTTGCACTTGTGTTAGTGTTGAAAAACCACTTTTCGCACTTGTGTTAGTGTTGAAAAACCACTTTTCGCACTTGTGTTGGTGCAGGAAACCACTTTTGCACTTGTATTAGTGTGGAAAAACCACTTTTCGCACTTGTGTTAGTGTTGAAAAACCACTTTTCGCACTTGTGTTGGTGCAGGAAACCACTTTTGCACTTGTATTAGTGTGGAAAAAACACTTTTTGCACTTGTGATAGTGTTGAAAGACCACTTTTCGCACTTGTGTTCGTGTTGAAAAACCACTTTTCGCACTTGTGTTAGTGTTGAAAAACCACTTTTCGCACTTGTGTTGGTGCAGGTAACCACTTTTGCACTTGTATTAGTGTGGAAAAAACACTTTTTGCACTTGTGATAGTGTTGGAAAACCACTTTTTGCACTTGTGTTAGTGTTAAAAAACCAATTTTCGCACTTGTGTTAGTGTTGAAAAACCACTTTTCGCACTTGTATTAGTGTGGAGAAAACACTTTTTGCACTTGTGATAGTGTTGAAAAACCACTTTTCGCACTTGTGTTAGTGTTGAAAAACCACTTTTCGCACTTGTGTTGGTGCAGGAAACCACTTTTGAACTTGTATTAGTGTGGAAAAAACATTTTTTGCTCTTGTGATAGTGTTGAAAAACCACATTTCGCACTTGTGTTAGTGTTGAAAAACCACTTTTCGCACTTGTGTTAGTGTTGAAAAACCACTTTTCGCACTTGTGTTAGTGTTGAAAAACCACTTTTCGCACTTGTGTTAGTGTTGAAAAACCACTTTTCGCACTTGTGTTGGTGCAGGAAACCACTTTTGCACTTGTATTAGTGTGGAAAAACCACTTTTCGCACTTGTGTTAGTGTTGAAAAACCACTTTTCGCACTTGTGTTAGTGTTGAAAAACCACTTTTCGCACTTGTGTTGGTGCAGGAAACCACTTCTGCACTTGTATTAGTGTGGAAAAAACACTTTTTGCACTTGTGATAGTGTTGAAAGACCACTTTTCGCACTTGTGTTAGTGTTGAAAAACCACTTTTCGCACTTGTGTTGGTGCAGGAAAACCACTTTTGCACTTGTATTAGTGTGGAAAAACCACTTTTCGCACTTGTGTTAGTGTTGAAAAACCACTTTTCGCAATTGTGTTGGTGCAGGAAACCACTTTTGTACTTGTATTAGTGTGGAAAAAACACTTTTTGCACTTGTGATAGTGTTAAAAAAACACTTTTTGCACTTGTGTTAGTGTTGAAAAACCAATTTTCGCACTTGTGTTAATGTTGAAAAACCACTTTTCGCACTTGTGTTGGTGCAGGAAACCACTTTTGCACTTGTATTAGTGTGGAGAAAACACTTTTTGCACTTGTGATAGTGTTGAAAAACCACATTTCGCACTTGTGTTAGTGTTGAAAAACCACTTTTCGCACTTGTGTTGGTGCAGGAAACCACTTTTGCACTTGTATTAGTGTGGAAAAACACTTTTCGCACTTGTGTTAGTGTTGAAAAACCACTTTTCGCACTTGTGTTAGTGTTGAAAAATCACTTTTCGCACTTGTGTTAGTGTTGAAAAACCACTTTTCGCACTTGTGGTGGTGCAGGAAACCACTTTTGCACTTGTATTAGTGTGGAAAAAACACTTTTTGCACTTGTGATAGTGTTGAAAAACCACTTTTTGCACTTGTGTTAGTGTTGAAAAACCACTTTTTGCACTTGTGTTAGTGTTGAAAAACCACTTTTCGCACTTGTGTTAGTGTTGAAAAACCACTTTTCGCACTTGTGTTGGTGCAGGAAACCACTTTTGCACTTGTATTAGTGTGGAAAAACCACTTTTCGCACTTGTGTTAGTGTTGAAAAACCACTTTTCGCACTTGTGTTAGTGTTGAAAAACCACTTTTCGCACTTGTGTTGGTGCAGGAAACCACTTTTGCACTTGTATTAGTGTGGAAAAACCACTTTTAGCACTTGTGTTATTGTTGAAAAACCACTTTTCGCACTTGTGTTAGTGTTGAAAAACCACTTTTCGCACTTGTGTTGGTGCAGGAAACCACTTTTGCACTTGTATTAGTGTGGAAAAAACACTTTTTGCACTTGTGATAGTGTTGAAAGACCACTTTTCGCACTTGTGTTCGTGTTGAAAAACCACTTTTCGCACTTGTGTTAGTGTTGAAAAACCACTTTTCGCACTTGTGTTGGTGCAGGTAACCACTTTTGCACTTGTATTAGTGTGGAAAAAACACTTTTTGCACTTGTGATAGTGTTGGAAAACCACTTTTTGCACTTGTGTTAGTGTTAAAAAACCAATTTTCGCACTTGTGTTAGTGTTGAAAAACCACTTTTCGCACTTGTATTAGTGTGGAGAAAAGACTTTTTGCACTTGTGATAGTGTTGAAAAACCACTTTTCGCACTTGTGTTAGTGTTGAAAAACCACTTTTCGCACTTGTGTTGGTGCAGGAAACCACTTTTGAACTTGTATTAGTGTGGAAAAAACATTTTTTGCTCTTGTGATAGTGTTGAAAAACCACATTTCGCACTTGTGTTAGTGTTGAAAAACCACTTTTCGCACTTGTGTTAGTGTTGAAAAACCACTTTTCGCACTTGTGTTAGTGTTGAAAAACCACTTTTCGCACTTGTGTTAGTGTTGAAAAACCACTTTTCGCACTTGTGTTGGTGCAGGAAACCACTTTTGCACTTGTATTAGTGTGGAAAAACCACTTTTCGCACTTGTGTTAGTGTTGAAAAACCACTTTTCGCACTTGTGTTAGTGTTGAAAAACCACTTTTCGCACTTGTGTTGGTGCAGGAAACCACTTCTGCACTTGTATTAGTGTGGAAAAAACACTTTTTGCACTTGTGATAGTGTTGAAAGACCACTTTTCGCACTTGTGTTAGTGTTGAAAAACCACTTTTCGCACTTGTGTTGGTGCAGGAAAACCACTTTTGCACTTGTATTAGTGTGGAAAAACCACTTTTCGCACTTGTGTTAGTGTTGAAAAACCACTTTTCGCAATTGTGTTGGTGCAGGAAACCACTTTTGTACTTGTATTAGTGTGGAAAAAACACTTTTTGCACTTGTGATAGTGTTAAAAAAACACTTTTTGCACTTGTGTTAGTGTTGAAAAACCAATTTTCGCACTTGTGTTAATGTTGAAAAACCACTTTTCGCACTTGTGTTGGTGCAGGAAACCACTTTTGCACTTGTATTAGTGTGGAGAAAACACTTTTTGCACTTGTGATAGTGTTGAAAAACCACATTTCGCACTTGTGTTAGTGTTGAAAAACCACTTTTCGCACTTGTGTTGGTGCAGGAAACCACTTTTGCACTTGTATTAGTGTGGAAAAACACTTTTCGCACTTGTGTTAGTGTTGAAAAACCACTTTTCGCACTTGTGTTAGTGTTGAAAAATCACTTTTCGCACTTGTGTTAGTGTTGAAAAACCACTTTTCGCACTTGTGGTGGTGCAGGAAACCACTTTTGCACTTGTATTAGTGTGGAAAAAACACTTTTTGCACTTGTGATAGTGTTGAAAAACCACTTTTTGCACTTGTGTTAGTGTTGAAAAACCACTTTTTGCACTTGTGTTAGTGTTGAAAAACCACTTTTCGCACTTGTGTTAGTGTTGAAAAACCACTTTTTGCACTTGTGTTGGTGCAGGAAACCACTTTTGCACTTGTATTAGTGTGGAAAAACCACTTTTCGCACTTGTGTTAGTGTTGAAAAACCACTTTTCGCACTTGTGTTAGTGTTGAAAAACCACTTTTCGCACTTGTGTTTGTGCAGGAAACCACTTTTGCACTTGTATTAGTGTGGAAAAACCACTTTTTGCACTTGTGTTAGTGTTGAAAAACCACTTTTCGCACTTGTGTTAGTGTTGAAAAACCACTTTTCGCACTTGTGTTAGTGTTGAAAAACCACTTTTCGCACTTGTGTTAGTGTTGAAAAAACACTTTTCGCACTTGTGTTAGTGCTGAAAAACCACTTTTCGCACTTGTGTTGGTGTAGGAAACCACTTTTGCACTTGTATTAGTGTGGAAAAAACACTTTTTGCACTTGTGATAGTGTTGAAAAACCACTTTTCGCACTTTTGTTAGTGTTGAAAAACCACTTTTCGCACTTGTGTTGGTGCAGGAAACCACTTTTGCACTTGTATTAGTGTGGAAAAACCACTTTTTGCACTTGTGTTAGTGTTGAAAAACCACTTTTCGCACTTGTGTTGGTGGAGGAAACCACTTTTGCACTTGTATTAGTGTGGAAAAACCACTTTTCGCACTTGTGTTAGTGTTGAAAAACCACTTTTCGCACTTGTGTTGGTGCAGGAAACCACTTTTGCACTTGTATTAGTGTGGAAAAAACACTTTTCGCACTTGTGTTAGTGTTGAAAAACCACTTTTCGCACTTGTGTTAGTGTTCACACTTTTCGCACTTGTGTTAGTGTTGAAAAACCACTTTTCACACTTGTGTTGGTGCAGGAAACCACTTTTGCACTTATATTAGTGTGGAAAAACACTTTTTGCACTTGTGATATTGTTGAAAAACCACTTTTTGCACTTGTGTTAGTGTTGAAAAACCACTTTTCGCACTTGTGTTGGTGCAGGTAACCACTTTTGCACTTGTATTAGTGTGGAAAAAACACTTTTCGCACTTGTGTTAGTGTTGAAAAACCACTTTTCGCAATTGTGTTGGTGCAGGAAACCACTTTTGCACTTGTATTAGTGTGGAAAAAACACTTTTTGCACTTGTGATAGTGTTAAAAAAACACTTTTTGCACTTGTGTTAGTGTTGAAAAACCACTTTTCGCACTTGTGTTGGTGCAGGAAACCACTTTTGCACTTGTATTAGTGTGGAAAAACACTTTTCGCACTTGTGTTAGTGTTGAAAAACCACTTTTTGCACTTGTGTTAGTGTTGAAAAATCACTTTTCGCACTTGTGTTAGTGTTGAAAAACCACTTTTCGCACTTGTGTTGGTGCAGGAAACCACTTTTGCACTTGTATTAGTGTGGAAAAAACACTTTTTGCACTTGTGATAGTGTTGAAAAACCACTTTTTGCACTTGTGTTAGTGTTGAAAAACCACTTTTCGCACTTGTGTTAGTGTTGAAAAACCACTTTTCGCACTTGTGTTGGTGCAGGAAACCACTTTTGCACTTGTATTAGTGTGGAAAAACCACTTTTCGCACTTGTGTTAGTGTTGAAAAACCACTTTTCGCACTTGTGTTAGTGTTGAAAAACCACTTTTCGCACTTGTGTTGGTGCAGGAAACCACTTTTGCACTTGTATTAGTGTGGAAAAACCACTTTTAGCACTTGTGTTATTGTTGAAAAACCACTTTTCGCACTTGTGTTAGTGTTGAAAAACCACTTTTCGCACTTGTGTTGGTGCAGGAAACCACTTTTGCACTTGTATTAGTGTGGAAAAAACACTTTTTGCACTTGTGATAGTGTTGAAAGACCACTTTTCGCACTTGTGTTCGTGTTGAAAAACCACTTTTCGCACTTGTGTTAGTGTTGAAAAACCACTTTTCGCACTTGTGTTGGTGCAGGTAACCACTTTTGCACTTGTATTAGTGTGGAAAAAACACTTTTTGCACTTGTGATAGTGTTGGAAAACCACTTTTTGCACTTGTGTTAGTGTTAAAAAACCAATTTTCGCACTTGTGTTAGTGTTGAAAAACCACTTTTCGCACTTGTATTAGTGTGGAGAAAACACTTTTTGCACTTGTGATAGTGTTGAAAAACCACTTTTCGCACTTGTGTTAGTGTTGAAAAACCACTTTTCGCACTTGTGTTGGTGCAGGAAACCACTTTTGAACTTGTATTAGTGTGGAAAAAACATTTTTTGCTCTTGTGATAGTGTTGAAAAACCACATTTCGCACTTGTGTTAGTGTTGAAAAACCACTTTTCGCACTTGTGTTAGTGTTGAAAAACCACTTTTCGCACTTGTGTTAGTGTTGAAAAACCACTTTTCGCACTTGTGTTAGTGTTGAAAAACCACTTTTCGCACTTGTGTTGGTGCAGGAAATCACTTTTGCACTTGTATTAGTGTGGAAAAACCACTTTTCGCACTTTGTGTTAGTGTTGAAAAACCACTTTTCGCACTTGTGTTGTTGCAGGAAACCACTTTTGCACTTGTATTAGTGTGGAAAAAACACTTTTTGCACTTGTGATAGTGTTGAAAGACCACTTTTCGCACTTGTGTTCGTGTTGAAAAACCACTTTTCGCACTTGTGTTAGTGTTGAAAAACCACTTTTTCGCACTTGTGGTTGGTGCAGGTAACCACTTTTGCACTTGTATTAGTGTGGAAAAAACACTTTTTGCACTTGTGATAGTGTTGAAAAAACCACTTTTTGCACTTGTGTTAGTGTTAAAAAACCAATTTTCGCACTTGTGTTAGTGTTGAAAAACCACTTTTCGCACTTGTATTAGTGTGGAGAAAACACTTTTTTGCACTTGTGATAGTGTTGAAAAACCACTTTTCGCACTTGTGTTAGTGTTGAAAAACCACTTTTCGCACTTGTGTTGGTGCAGGGAAACCACTTTTGAACTTGTATTAGTGTGGAAAAAACATTTTTTGCTCTTGTGATAGTGTTGAAAAACCACATTTCGCACTTGTGTTAGTGTTGAAAAACCACTTTTCGCACTTGTGTTAGTGTTGAAAAACCACTTTTCGCACTTGTGTTAGTGTTGAAAAACCACTTTTCGCACTTGTGTTAGTGTTGAAAAACCACTTTTCGCACTTGTGTTGGTGCAGGAAACCACTTTTGCACTTGTATTAGTGTGGAAAAACCACTTTTCGCACTTGTGTTAGTGTTGAAAAAACCACTTTTCGCACTTGTGTTAGTGTTGAAAAACCACTTTTCGCACTTGTGTTGGTGCAGGAAACCACTTCTGCACTTGTATTAGTGTGGAAAAAAACACTTTTTGCACTTGTGATAGTGTTGAAAGACCACTTTTCGCACTTGTGTTAGTGTTGAAAAACCACTTTTCGCACTTGTGTTGGTGCAGGAAACCACTTTTGCACTTGTATTAGTGTGGAAAAAAACACTTTTTGCACTTGTGATAGTGTTGAAAGACCACTTTTCGCACTTGTGTTCGTGTTGAAAAACCACTTTTCGCACTTGTGTTAGTGTTGAAAAACCACTTTTCGCACTTGTGTTGGTGCAGGTAACCACTTTTGCACTTGTATTAGTGTGGAAAAAACACTTTTTGCACTTGTGATAGTGTTGAAAAACCACTTTTTTGCACTTGTGTTAGTGTTAAAAAACCAATTTTCGCACTTGTGTTAGTGTTGAAAAACCACTTTTCGCCCTTGTATTAGTGTGGAGAAAACACTTTTTGCACTTGTGATAGTGTTGAAAAACCACTTTTCGCACTTGTGTTAGTGTTGAAAAACCACTTTTCGCACTTGTGTTGGTGCAGGAAACCACTTTTGAACTTGTATTAGTGTGGAAAAAACATTTTTTGCTCTTGTGATAGTGTTGAAAAACCACATTTCGCACTTGTGTTAGTGTTGAAAAACCACTTTTCGCACTTGTGTTAGTGTTGAAAAACCACTTTTCGCACTTGTGTTAGTGTTGAAAAACCACTTTTCGCACTTGTGTTAGTGTTGAAAAACCACTTTTCGCACTTGTGTTGGTGCAGGAAACCACTTTTGCACTTGTATTAGTGTGGAAAAAACCACTTTTCGCACTTGTGTTAGTGTTGAAAAACCACTTTTCGCACTTGTGTTAGTGTTGAAAAACCACTTTTCGCACTTGTGTTGGTGCAGGAAACCACTTCTGCACTTGTATTAGTGTGGAAAAAACACTTTTTGCACTTGTGATAGTGTTGAAAGACCACTTTTCGCACTTGTGTTAGTGTTGAAAAACCACTTTTCGCACTTGTGTTGGTGCAGGAAACCACTTTTGCACTTGTATTAGTGTGGAAAAAACACTTTTTGCACTTGTGATAGTGTTGAAAAACCACTTTTTGCACTTGTGTTAGTGTTGAAAAACCACTTTTCGCACTTGTGTTAGTGTTGAAAAACCACTTTTCGCACTTGTGTTGGTGCAGGAAACCACTTTTGCACTTGTATTAGTGTGGAAAAACCACTTTTCGGCACTTGTGTTTAGTGTTGAAAAACCACTTTTCGCACTTGTGTTAGTGTTGAAAAACCACTTTTCGCACTTGTGTTGGTGCAGGAAACCACTTTTGCACTTGTATTAGTGTGGAAAAAACCACTTTTAGCACTTGTGTTATTGTTGAAAAAACCACTTTTCGCACTTGTGTTTAGTGTTGAAAAACCACTTTTCGCACTTGTGTT
>NW_027619137.1:0-51967 GCF_964187855.1 Myxine glutinosa
GGGTTCAACCTGCCACAGCAACGCATACGACGGCTTACAGGGTCTATGAGACGTATGGGTTGAGTCAGTGATCCGATCACGTGGGTCCTACACACGTTATTGACGCAAAGATCGCTAGAGGTCTTCTCAGAACAATGACTGTACGTTAGAAAACATAAACGTCATCCACACTGTACGTGATGGACCTATAGCTCCATACTTAAATTGAGGTGAAAATATGCCTAAAATTCCCAAAAAATTTCACCTTAAATTATTCAGAATAAAATATTGAAAACGGCATGATTGTTATGTTTTTATGTGACCATAATATCACTTCTCCAGAAAATATAGCAATATCATGGGTATATTACACTGTTTTGACGACAACAAACTTGTAATGTGCGAGGTTGTAAAAAAACGGGGGGGGGTGCTTAACTTAATTCTTTGTGTATATATGTATATGTATATATATATATATACAGTATATATATATATATATATATATATATATATATAATGTATATATATATATAATGTATATATGTATATATATATAATGTGTATATATATATATAAATAACCACCTTTAGAGGCCATTTTTCCCCGCAAGCGGGGGTTGGTCTTTTTCGGGAACCGTTGGCTGTTGTTGTTTTTTTTTTGGTCCCCTTTTTTTTGAAGCAATGTTTTACGGCCGGATGCCCTTCCTGATGCCAACCCTTTTTTGCCGCCTTTAACGACAAACAGGGAATTACAGTGAACTGGTACTCAATTTGCCGACCTCGGAAGGATGACAGGCTGAGTCAACCCCCCTGGCGTTAATTCAGCGATCGACAGGGATTCGAACCCAGGATCCTAGGATCCTAAGCCGGCACCCTAGCCACTAGCCCAACACCAGGGAACATGTATATAATGTGTATATATGTATATATATATAATGTATATATATATACTAGCTGAGGTACCCGGGTTCGCCGGGTTGAATAAGAATAATACAAATATATAATGAAAAGAACATGTATATTTTAGAGCAATATCACAGTACATTTCCGACATGACGTTTTGTCAATTTTCAATTTCTCAAAACCTCTTGGTATACAACATTTCTGGATTTCTTACTTGGTGCCAAGACATAAAGATTGCTTGGTTTTCCAACCCTCGAGCAGCCCACGTACAGCTGGCCATGGGAAGTACCCGGCATTGCCGGGCGGGGGAAGGGAGGGGAGGAGGAAGGGGAGGGGAGGGGAACGGGGAGGGAGGGAGAAGAGGGGGGAGGGAGAAGAGGGGGGGAGGAGAGAAGAGGAGGGAGGGGGGAGGAGGAGAGGGGAGAAGAGGAGGGAGGGGGAGGAGGAGAGGGGGGGGAGGGGAGAGAAGGTGAGGGGGGGAGGGAGAGGAGGGAATGGGGAGGGGGAGGGGGGGAGGGGAGGGGGGGAGGGGAGGGGGAGGGGGGAGGGGGAGGGGGGAGGGGAGGGGGAGGGGAGGGGGGAGGGGAGGGGGAGGTGAGGGAGGGGGAGGGGAGGGGAGGGAGGGGGAGTGGAGGAGGGGAGGGGGGAGGGGGAGTGGAGGGAGGGGGAGGGGAGTGGGAGGGGGAGGGGGAAGGGGAGGGGGGGAGGGGAGGGGGAAGGGGAGGGGGGAAGGGGAGGGGAGGGGGGAAGGGGGGGGGAGGGGAGGGGGAAGGGGAGGGGGGGAGGGGAGGGGAGGGGGAAGGGGAGGGGGGGAGGGGAGGGGGGAGGGGGGGAGGGGAGGGGGAAGGGGAGGGGAGGGGGGAGGGGGGGAGGGGAGGGGGAAGGTGAGGGGAGGGGGAAGGGGAGGGGGGAGGGGAGGGGAGGGGGGAGGGGAGGGGGGAGGGGGGGGGGGGAGGGGAGGGGGGAGGGGGGGAGGGGAGGGGGAAGGGGAGGGGGGAGGGGAGGGGGAAGGGGAGGGGGGGAGGGGAGGGGAGGGGGAAGGGGAGGGGGGAGGGGGGGGAGGGGAGGGTGGGAGGGGATGGGGAAGGGGAGGGGGGAGGGGAGGGGAGGGAGGGGGGAGGGGGGGAAGGGGAGGGGGAAGGGGAGGGGGGAGGGGGGGAAGGGGAGGGGGAAGGGGAGGGGGGAGGGGAGGGGAGGGGGGAGGGGAGGGGAGGGGGAAGGGGAGGGGAGGGGGGGAGGGGGAGGGGGGAGGGGGGAGGGGGAGGGGGAAGGGGAGGGGGAGGGGGAAGGGGAGGGGGAGGGGGAAGGGGAGGGGGAGGAAGGGGGAGTGAAGGGGGAGGGGGAGGCGGAACGGCTAGCTTGGCAAGCTTGGCAAGCGATAGCAGGCTTTTTACTTTTATTTTTACCTATGAGGCTATATATATAGTCCGTGCTTGGAGCCTTCAAGTTCAACATAAAGTTTTTTAATGAAAAATAATGCAGATGTATAACAATCCACCAATGCAAGTTCAGAAATGAATGCAGATCCTTTACTTTGCGATACAAACGCAATTCCCGCCATTTCCACTCACGATCGAGGCCTCCACAGTGACTGCGCGGTCTTCTTCCTCCTACAACTTCGTCTCACGTCTTTCACTCAAAATGCACGAAATTCTGCCCCATGAAATTATGTAGAGGCCTCGTCGGGGGGATATAAGGTAGATAAGGAAGGCGTTGTAACAGAAGAATCAAAATAAAAGTGGAAGAACATAAGGAAATGGGAGCTATTCTGGACCCACAGCCAAACCCGACAAACCATTGCAATACACCCCGAACGTCTAGCGCCGCCACAAACTACACCATGGAATTGCAGCTGGCGCGGTTTTTTAAACCATTGATATTAAAATAAAACGTAGCCTAAAACCACCGGGATTTTATGCTGATTCCGAATCTGTGTCTAAAACTTTTCTCCGATGTGTAGTTCTTGAGTTATAAGCGGACATCCAGACAGACACACACACACACAGACACTCCTCCTTTATATATATATATATATATATATATATATATGTATGTATGTATGTATGTATGTATGTATGTGTATATATATATATATATATATATATATATATATATATATATATATATATATATATATAATATATATTATCCGAAAGCACCCGGTGTTGCCCGGGTTCTTTTTGAATGAATTTACTACTATAATTCAGCTTTTACTCGCGGCCGTAGAGGATTGACTACTGTAATTCAGCTTTTACTCGCGGCCGGTAGAAGAATGACTACTATAATTCAGCTCAGCTTTTAATTGCGAAATGGGTCCAGCCCGGCCGAAGCGGCCTCGCCACCTAGCCTAAAACCTTCCCGGGGCCAGTCCCGACATTTTTTGTGTTAGAGGTTTCCTCCTATTTTTCACCGTTCAGGAGATTAGCTTGCGCAGACAAACAAACAAAAACTTTCTTTTATAATATAGAGAGATATAGGAGCGTTCGCTGGATCAGCACGTCGTTGCATCCTTGGACGACTCCTCAGCACAATCCCGACACACACCACTGTGTGTGTTATGGAATGGGGTGTTCTTTTGGTGGCCGGAATGCAAATCCTGCCACCAACCTCCTTGAGAGAGGACCCAGTACCCTGGTACTAATTTCGCCGATCTCAGAAGGATGACAGGCTGAGTCACAACCCCACCTGGTATTAATTGAATGGCCAAACGGGATTCCAACTCAGGACCTTAGGATCCCAAGCCTGCCGCCCTAACCATTAGGCCAACACACAAACACTAGTCTTAACACAGATGCTTTTTTTCATTGTATTCAATAAGTTTACTTATGATTTATACTGTTTTATAAACAAACTGAATGCAGAAGATGATTATTTTAAGGGTTGTCTCGTAGCCAAAGCCTTCAAGCCCATCATTGATTTCATGCATAATGACAATTTGCACGGAATCAATAAAATGAGTAAGCATGTAACAAATGCAACTTAAGTTTACATTTGAAGACATTGAGACTTGAGGCTTATTTAATTCTGGGGCGAAGTGAATTCAAATATTTTGGTCCAGTATAAATGAGAGTTTTGTATGTAAACCATGTTCTCGTCCATGGAAGATGGTATGAAAATGCATGTCTCGCAGGATATTTATGCAAGTCCTGTTTTTTGAGAAATATTGAAATTAATGCCTGAGGGAAATCATTTCTACTCGTTTGGAACATGAAAGACCCAAAGTGAAAGGAATATAAATCCTCTACCGTCAAAATGTTATTTTCAAAAAACAATTGATTAGTGCGTGATTGCATACCTGTGTTCGAGATAATCCTTATAGTTCTTTTTTGAATGATTAAGATTTTATCCCATTGGAGTTTCAATGAGATGCCCTGAACAAGAATACCGTCATTTAAACGAAAACGTCACTCGGTAGAGCACATACCTCCGCCAGGCTGAACAGTTTACGTTTTGTATCCCACGGATGGGCCGGATCTGCATTCGACCTCAACGAAAAGCTAATCAGCTTGTTCTTGTCACCAAAACAAACCATCTACCAAGTTTAATCAAAATCCGTCTGCAACATTTTGATCCATCCACAATGTGCTATATATCGTTTTTAATCCATCCTCAATGTGCTATATATCGTTTTTAATCCATCCACAATGTGCTATATATCGTTTTTAATCCATCCTCAATGTGATATATATATATATATATATATATATATATATATATATATATATATATATATGTATTATTGTATATGTATATATATATATGTATATATGTATATGTATATATATATGTATATGTATATATATATGTATATATATGTATATGTATATATATATGTATATATATATGTATATGTATATGTATATATATATGTATATATATATATATATATATATATATATATATATATATATATATATATATATATGGGTCGGAATTTTGAACGAGGTACATTTGGGCCTCCCAGGGGTCAAATTTTTTTTTGGGGGGAATAGCTAAAAATCACCTTGATATCCTTAAAGCCCTAAGCCTGGGCTATCAAACATAGCCAAACTGACACCGATCGACCCAGAGGTTCCGTTTTTATTCATGGTCAAAGTTTCCCTTCCTTGTTAGCATAACGTAAGAGACCAAAATAAGGTCACTTTGTAAACATTCCGTCACAAATGCTTCATTTCTGCATTTAAACATATAAGCAAAGTACCAAACATAGACAAGACATATATCTACTTGTGTTTTAAGTTTCAAGTTCCTACTCAAAATGTATGCTGGTTTATGTACCGACAAATATTGGCTATTTTTCAGTTGTTTTCACCCAAACCTGTGTTTTTAAAATTGCACTCTTGACAAGTTTCTGTCATTTTGCAAATATACTTAATAGAACCTCCAAAAAGCACTCAGGTACTCTACAATACATGTGTTAATTAACTGGAAAATTTGCAGTTTGGGCGTCCGCGTTATCTATGGTTGTGTCTTGAAAATAGCTCAATATCAATTGAGAAATAAATCTCTCTTACGTTATGGTAATACCACAAGCCAACAAATCATTCTAGCTACTAACAAAATGGATTTATTTCCATACAACCATCAAAAATCAGAAGGATATTGTTCCTCCAGCAAACGAAACTTGCAATAAAGTACTCATCATACCTTTTTTATATACAAAATAGCAGTCCACTTATCATGTGTACTTTTTTTCTCCTACTTGGCATTCAAGCTATTTAAATACCCACTCAAACATCTCAAACTCGACTCGGATGGCAATACGGATGGGAAAAGACTCGGATGGCAATACCGAGATGGCAATATCGGATGGCAATATCGGATGGCATCCTCGGATGGGAAAAGACTCGGATGGCAATACAATTGACACTGTCATAAGAGATTTTATATCGTGGCGTCACGTAAGAGACCGTTATCGGAGAAATACAATATTAGGCCCCTAAATCCAAAAATACATCATGAAACAGCTCATAAATACACTCAAAGCACTCTCAGGCTATGGATCGTTTGTTTCCATATGATATTTGTAAATATGGACATGTATGAAGTACTACAGTCAATGATGAACTGAAAATTGACACCAGATTTAGAGGGACTGACAGCAAGATCTTGATGTGACACCCATCAAAACCAGTTGGCAGTCATCCAACACAGCTCATTACAACCAAATACAACATATATTCTTGTTGAATACAATAATTAAGACATGTACAAAGCTTATGCGGGACTGCGGGTCTTTGTTTAATGTTCCGATAAACCTCTCGTACGTTACGATTTACGGGTCTCGTACGTGACGCTGTACAAACTCGCACGCCATTGGCGGCCATGAAACGAGAACGACTCACGGCGATTTTGGCAAGTACTTTCACATGTTCCTACGAATTAATCTCAAAATAAACCAGGTCTTGAGGATCTATGGCATCCTGGACAAGTACTTACAAGACCATGGGGTCCAACGCCGATCTCACGTATGATATTTTTTTGGATTTCTCCAGCCAGACCGACGACTATCTTTCGCCAAACTTCTTGTTTCGCGTGGCGAGTAACTCGCTGAATATCCGGATGTAAACGCCGGGTAACAGGAAGTACCCGTATGTCAGCATTTCACGCCACAAGTTTTCGGTCTCTTACGTTATGGAGGAACGCTCTTCTTCCCGAAGATGCTGTTTCGGCTAGTTTTGCGTACTTAATGCACCAGGAGCGTCCCGATCTTTTGAAATGGCATAGAATTCAAGCTAATGTGATGGTCTGATGGTATATTTCACTTCGATATGCACTTACCTGGCTTACAGGGAGCATGACTGGTGCGTAACGTAAGAGACCGTTATGGTTTCTAAATTCACACTCAAGCTTGTTGTGTCTCAGAGAAACAAAGGAGGTCAATGATTTTTACAGAGTTAATACATACGTATAAGTGCTGTTTGTTGCGCCCTAAAGAAGAACTATGGAACACCCTGATATGTGTAAAACAGGGCTTATATAAATATCTCTTACGTTACGGTTCATCTGCTTCATCCTATATGAGGAGGAGCTGTGACTCAGGAACTGACATGAGTAACACAAAAACACATTCAGTAGAGTAGTTATATAGATCTACTTTTATTCCAGCTGTGAAAAGTATCTGAAAAAGGCTTTTATAATGAATGCATGGCTTTGAAGGGTAACGGAATACGAAAAAAATGCCCTTTTTCACCATTTTTTGAGGTTCCGAGGCTTATAACATGTAGATTAATTGATAAAAAGTATATAAAACGAAACATTTTCTGAAAGCCGTGATTGTGTTCTACAAGATGACCCCTAAATGTACTAATTCAGAACATTTGGGACAAAGTTATATCGGTTTAAAGCAATCAATGTGTGTTTTTGGGGATTTGTACCTCGTTCAAAATTCTGACCCATATATATATATATATATATATATATATATATATATATATATATATATATATATATATATATATATATATATATATATGTACTGTATATATATATATATACTGTATATATATATATATATATATATATATATATATATATATATATATATATATATATATATATATATATATATATATATATATATATATATATACAGTGAAACCTTGACTTACGAGTGCACCAACTTACGAGTTTTCCGAGATACGAGCCGTCGCTCGGTCGATTTTTTGCTTTGTGATGCGAGCCGAGATCTGAGTTACGAGCGAGCGAGCTTGGATGTAAAACACGTAATCGTCGAAAAACATTAGCGAGGTGTGCGTGTTGTCGACTTGGCGAGGCAGTACGATCATAGTACTTCTACGATATGTACGATTTTGAAGCAGAAGGAGTCGATAAAGGCTATAACGCCAGCCAAGGGCGTTAAGATTATTTCAAAGCTCCGGACCTCTGTCCATGAAGAGATGGAGAAGTTGTTGTTTGTGTGGTTGACGGAGAAGCAGCTCGCAGGAGATACCGTGACCGAGAGCATCATCTGTGAGAAGGCACGAGACATTTACGGGGATTTGGTGCAGCAGACGGCGGGAACATCAATGGACGAGACATCGGAAGAGTCATTCAAAGCCAGTCGGGGATGGTTTGATAATTTTAAGAAGAGGACCGGCATTCACTCCGTCGTCAGGCATGGTGAGGCAGCAAGCTCGGATGTGAAGGCAGCTGAAGATTTTATTATAACTTTTGCCGAACTGATAGAAGCCGAAGGATACATCCCCCAGCAAATCTTCAACTGTGACGAGACAGGGCTCTTCTGGAAAAAGATGCCGAGGAGGACGTATATAACGGCAGAGGAGAAGAGCATGCCAGGCCACAACTTGTTCAGAGTGCCGGCGATAGCTCGCCTTCTCTTTGTGGAAGACACGGTGAGATCCTTAACATCCAACAACTAATGGGACGCAAACGGGGCGCCCAGTTTAGCGGTACACACATTGATGAATCACCCTGCCTGTGAAACACCGACATGACAGGTTATAGCTGGATCGGGATTCAAACCCAGGCTGGACAGTTCAGAGTCAAGTGAGCGTACCTCCAGTCCAGGCCATCCTGCCAACTTGTATGCTGCATACAGGTGAAATATAAAGCGCGAGATATTTATATATATATATTTCAAAAAAAATTGGTGTGGTTTTTGGGGGGCTGGAACGGATTAATAGCATTTCAATTCATTTTAATGGGGAAATTTAATTTGAGAAACGAGCAAATTGAGTTACGAGCTTGGTCACAGAACGAATTAAACTCGTAAGTCAAGGTTTCACTGTATATATATATATATATATATATATATATATATATATATATATATATATATATATATATATATATATATATATATATATATATATATATATATATAAAGCAGTAAAGTATGTTTGTTTGTCCTCTTATAACTCGAGAACTACTCATCGCAGAGAAAAACCAAAGGCATATTCGGAATCAGTACGTCTCAGAGCAACTACAGCACACCTTAAATTTAAAAAAACTTCGGGTTTTAAAATTAGCGTATTAGTGCAGAAGCGCTAGCAGAAGAGGGAGGGAATCGAAGGGAGGGAGCGCAGCGCTCCCTCTAGCGCTTCGCAGCGCCAGCGCTTCTGTTAGCGTAATGGTGCACAGGCGGTTCTCACTCTTGCGCATGTGCAAATGCGCTGTTCCAATGCTTCATGTTCCTGCAAAGACTTTGGCGCATGCGCAAATGACGACACATGGGCCACTGTATGTTCGTTTAATACGTACGCACTTTGATGGGTGGGGCGTATGGCGTTCATGAAATGGTCGAATGCGGAAGTGCTTGAAGCCGTTGCGAGCGACTCGCACGATCTCTTGTCATGGTCCACAAGATTATCACAGAGACGTGCAGCTTCCAGCATTACGAGATATGATCGAGACCTAACTTTTGAGACCAGTCCCAGCCTTCTAGGCCCCGTGGTTGGTTCAGACGACCCCGACAAAGGACGTGTTGGATTTTATCGCGAGCCGATTCGAGTGCCGGCGAACAAAACCAGACATATCTTTTTAACGCGTGGTTCGATTTTTACAAAATAAACTTTTTCTTGAAGCGCTGAACCGTGCGCTCACAACGATACCGAGATTGACCCTGGGAGAGCCGTTTTGCGTCGGCAAAGGCGCCTTGTTTTCCGTGATGACCATGTCGTGCTGCATAGATTACCATAAATTATAATATATTACCGGTGGCGCATTCCGTGACGTCACGGCTCACTTAATTGCAATTATCTCTGGGATTCCTTGGCCGAATCGTACCAACCTCTATATATATATAAAGCAGTAAAGTATGTTTGTTTGTCCTCTTATAACTCGAGAACTACTCATCGCAGAGAAAAACCAAAGGCATATTCGGATTCAGTACGTCTCAGAGCAACTACAGCACACCTTAAATTTTAAAAAACTTCGGGTTTTAAAATTAGCGTATTAGCGCAGAAGCGCTAGCAGAAGAGGGAGGGAATCGAAGGGAGGGAGTGCAGCGCTCCCTCTCGCGCTTCGCAGCGCCAGCGCTTCTGTTAGCGTAATTAGCGTATTTCGGAACGTTAATTTTTCAACTTCATTATTCGGAATCAGTACGTCCCAGAGAAACTTCGTAATGTTAATTTTTCAACTTCATCCGATTGACATGGGACCAACGGCATGTGACAGAGAGTGAAACATACATGCTACATTTATTTGACGACAATGAGTTCCGACTTCCGGGTTCGTGCCGCCAACCCTGTTAGGCGCCTCTTGCGGCACACAGGGAATTACCAGTGAACTGGTACTCAATTTGCCGACCTCGGTAGGATGACAGGCTGTCAACCCCCCTGGTGTTAAGGGGGAGGAGGAGGGGAGGGGGAAGAGGAGGGGAGGGGAACAGGGGGGAGGGGGGAGGGGGGGGAGGGGGAAGGGGGGGAGGGGGAGGTGAAGGGGGGAGGGGAAGGGGGGAGGGGGGAGGGGCCCTTCTTCCCCCGGGCACCCCCACACCCTCCCCTCCCCCCTTCCCCTCCCCCCCCTCCCCCCCTTCCCCTCCCCCCCTCCCTCCCCTTCCCCCCTTCCCCCTTCCCCCTTCCCCCTCCCCCCTCCCCCTCCCCCCCTGTTCCCCTCCCCTCTTCCCCCTCCCCTCCTCCTCCCCCGCCCGGCAATGCCGGGTACCTCTGCTAGTATATATATATATATATATATATATATATATATATATATATATATATATATATATATATATATATATATATATATGTATATGTATATATATACATACATACATACATACATACAGTATATATCGTTTTTAGCCCCATCTCTCCATGGTGGAGAATTACTGTATCTGGATCCAGATCTTCACCAAAATCGAATCAATTCGTTCATATCACACAACCAACCTGTCTACCAAATATCAACCAAATCCTCCCATAACATTTTGAAATATCGTTTTAAATATCGTTTTTGCCCCTATCTCTCATTATATTGCAAACTTCATGAATGAAGAACCACTTACAAAATTAAAACATTCTCCTATCTGGATATTCTCACATCAGCCAAATTAAAACATTCTCATAGCTGGATATTCTCATATCAGCCGAATTAAAACATTCTCATATCTGGATATTCTCATATCAACCAAATTAAAACATTCTCATATCTGGATATTCTCATGTCAGCCAAATTAAAACATTCTTGTCGCTGGATATTCTCATATCAGCCAAATTAAAACATTCTCATATCTGGATATTCTCATGTCAGCCAAATTAAAACATTCTCCTATCTGGATATTCGCATATCAGCCAAATTAAAACATTCTCATGTCTGGATATTCTCATATCAGCCACATTAATACATTCTCATATCTGAATGTTCTCATGTCAGCCAAATTAAAACATTCTCGTTGCTGGATATTCTCATATCGGCCAAATTAAAACATTCTCCTATCTGGATATTCTCAAGTCAGCCAAATTAAAACATTCTCATGTCTGGATATTCTCGTATCAGCCAAATTAAAACATTCTCATATCTGGATATTCTCATATCAGCCAAATGAAAACATTCTCATATCTGGATATTCTCATGTCAGCCAAATTAAAACATTCTCCTATCTGGATATTCGCATATCGGCCAAATTAAAACATTATCGTATCTGGATATTTTCATATCGGCCAAATTAAAACATTCTCATCTCCGGATATTTTCATATCAGCTAAATTAAAACATTCTCATGTCTGGATATTCTCATATCAACCAAATT
Organism: Myxine glutinosa; assembly: GCF_964187855.1. NCBI lineage: Eukaryota > Metazoa > Chordata > Myxini > Myxiniformes > Myxinidae > Myxine > Myxine glutinosa. The sequence goes on from NW_027619137.1 coordinate 11,596, forward strand.
AAAACATTTTCACATCTGGATATTCTCATATCAGCCAAATTAAAACATTCTCATATCTGGATATTCTCATATCAACCAAATTATTCTCATATCAACCAAATTAAATCTCACATCTGGATATTCTCATGTCAGCCATATTAAAACATTCTCTCATCTGGATATTCTCATATCAGCCAAATTAAAACATTCTCATATCTGGATATTCTCATGTCAGCCAAATTAAAACATTCTCCGATCTGGATATTCGCATATCGGCCAAATTAAAACATTCTCATATCTGGATATTCTCATATCAGCCACATTAATACATTCTCATTTCTTGATGTTCTCATATCAGCCAAATTAAAACATTCTCATCTCTGGATATTTTCATATCAGCCAAATTAAAACATTCTCATGTCTGGATATTATCATATCTGGATATTCTCATATCAGCCAAATTAAAACATTCTCATCTCTGGATATTTTCATGTCAGCCAAATTAAAACATTCTCATATCTGGATATTCTCATATCAGCCAAATTAAAACATTCTCATGTCTGGATATTCTCATATCAGCCAAATTAAAACATTCTCATATCTGGATATTCTCATATCAGCCAAATTAAAACATTCTCATATCTGGGTATTCTCATATCAGCCAAATTAAAACATTCTCACATCTGGGTATTCTCATATCAGCCAAATTAAAACATTCTCATGTCTGGATATTCTCATATCAGCCAAATTAAAACATTCTCATATCTGGATATTCTCATATCAGCCAAATTAAAACATTCTCATATCTGGATATTCTCATATCAGCCAAATTAAAACATTCTCATATCTGGATATTCTCATATTAGCCAAATTAAAACATTCTCATATCTGGATATTCTCATATCAGCCAAATTAAAACGTTCTCATATCTGGATATTCTCATATCAGCCAAATTAAAACATTCTCATATCTGGATAATCTTATTTCAGCCAAATTAAAACATTCTCATATCTGGATATTCTCATATCAGCCAAATTAAAACATTCTCATATCTGGATATTCTCATATCAGCCAAATTAAAACATTCTCATATCTGGATAATCTTATTTCAGCCAAATTTAAACATTCTCATGTCTGGATATTCTCATATCAGCCAAATTTAAACATTCTCACATCTGGCTATTCTCATATCAGCCAAATTAAAACATTCTCCTATCTGGATATTCTCATACCAGCCAAATTAAAACATTCTCTCATCTGGATATTCTCATACCAGCCAAATTAAAACATTCTCATATCTGGATGTTCGCATATCGGCCAAATTAAAACATTCTCATGTCTGCATATTCTCATGTCAGCCAAATTTAAACATTCTCCCATCTGGATATTCTCATATCAGCCAAATTAAAACATTCTCATATCTGGATATTCTCATATCAGCCAAATTAAAACATTCTCACATCTGGATATTCTCATATCAGCTAAATTAAAACATTCTCATATCTGGATATTCTCATATCAGCCAAATTAATACATTCTCATATCTGGATATTCTCATATCAGCCAAATTAAAACATTCTCACATCTGGATATTCTCATATCAGCCAAATTAAAACATTCTCACATCTGCATATTCTCATATCGGCCAAATTAAAACATTGTCATGTCTGCATATTCTCATATCAGCCAAATTAAAACATTCTCATATCTGGGTATTCTCATATCAGCCAAATTAAACATTCTCATCTCTGGATATTCTCATATCAGCCAAATTAAAACATTCTCATGTCTGCATATTCTCATATCGGCCAAATTAAAACATTCTCACATCTGGATATTCTTATTTCAGCCAAATTAAAACATTCTCATATCTGGATATTCTCATATCAGCCCAATTTAAACATTCTCATATCAGCCAAATTTAAACATTCTCATATCTGGATAGTCTCATATCAGCCAAATTAAAACATTCTCATATCTGGGTATTCTCATATCAGCCAAATTAAAACATTCTCCTGTCTGGATATTATCATATCTGGATATTCTCATATCTGGATATTGTCATATCTGGATATTTTCATATCAGCCAAATTAAAACATTCTCATGTCTGGATAGTCTCATATCAGCCAAATTAAAACTTTCTCATATCTGGATGGTCTCATATCAGCCAAATTTAAACATTCTCATATCTGGATATTCTCATATCAGCCAAATTAAAACATTCTCATGTCTGGATATTCTCATATCAGCCACATTAATACATTCTCATGTCTGGATATTCTCATATCAGCCAAATTAAAACATTCTCATGTCTGGATATTCTCATATCAGCCAAATTAAAACATTCTCATGTCTGGATATTCTCATATCAGCCAAATTAAAACATTCTCATGTCTGGATATTCTCATATCAGCCACATTAATACATTCTCATGTCTGGATATTCTCATATCAGCCAAATTAAAACATTCTCATGTCTGGATATTCTCATATCAGCCAAATTAAAACATTCTCATGTCTGGATAGTCTCATATCAGCCAAATTAAAACATTCTCATGTCTGGATATTCTCATATCAGCCAAATTAAAACATTCTCATGTCTGGATATTCTCATATCAGCCAAATTAAAATATTCTCATATCTGGATATTCTCATATCAGCCAAATTAAAACATTCTCATGTCTGGATATTCTCATATCAGCCAAATTAAAACATTCTCATGTCTGGATATTCTCATATCAGCCAAATTAAAACATTCTCATATCTGGATAGTCTCATATCAGCCACATTAATACATTCTCATGTCTGGATATTCTCATATCAGCCAAATTAAAACATTCTCATGTCTGGATATTCTCATATCAGCCAAATTAAAACATTCTCATGTCTGGATATTCTCATATCAGCCAAATTAAAACATTCTCATGTCTGGATATTCTCATATCAGCCAAATTAAAACATTCTCATGTCTGGATATTCTCATATCAGCCAAATTAAAACATTCTCATGTCTGGATATTATCATATCTGGATATTCTCATATCTGGATATTCTCATATCTGGATATTTTCATATCAGCCAAATTAAAACATTCTCATGTCTGGATAGTCTCATATCAGCCAAATTAAAACATTCTCACATCTGGATATTCTCATATCAGCTAAATTAAAACATTCTCATATCTGGGTATTCTCATATCAGCCAAATTAAAACATTCTCCTGTCTGGATATTATCATATCTGGATATTCTCATATCTGGATATTGTCATATCTGGATATTTTCATATCAGCCAAATTTAAACATTCTCATGTCTGGATAGTCTCATATCAGCCAAATTAAAACTTTCTCATATCTGGATGGTCTCATATCAGCCAAATTTAAACATTCTCATATCTGGATATTCTCATATCAGCCAAATTAAAACATTCTCATGTCTGGATATTCTCATATCAGCCACATTAATACATTCTCATGTCTGGATATTCTCATATCAGCCAAATTAAAACATTCTCATGTCTGGATATTCTCATATCAGCCAAATTAAAACATTCTCATGTCTGGATATTCTCATATCAGCCAAATTAAAACATTCTCATGTCTGGATATTCTCATATCAGCCAAATTAAAACATTCTCATGTCTGGATATTCTCATATCAGCCAAATTAAAACATTCTCATGTCTGGATATTATCATATCTGGATATTCTCATATCTGGATATTCTCATATCTGGATATTTTCATATCAGCCAAATTAAAACATTCTCATGTCTGGATAGTCTCATATCAGCCAAATTAAAACATTCTCACATCTGGATATTCTCATATCAGCTAAATTAAAACATTCTCATATCTGGATATTCTCATATCAGCCAAATTAATACATTCTCATATCTGGATATTCTCATATCAGCCAAATTAAAACATTCTCACATCTGGATATTCTCATATCAGCCAAATTAAAACATTCTCACATCTGGATATTCTCATATTAGCCAAATTAAAACATTCTCATGTCTGCATATTCTCATATCAGCCAAATTAAAACATTCTCACATCTGGATATTCTCATATCAGCCAAATTAAAACATTGTCATGTCTGCATATTCTCATATCAGCCAAATTAAAACATTCTCATATCTGGATATTCTTATTTCAGCCAAATTAAAACAATCTCATATCTGGATATTCTCATATCAGCCAAATTAAACATTCTCATCTCTGGATATTCTCATATCAGCCAAATTAAAACATTCTCATGTCTGCATATTCTCATATCAGCCAAATTAAAACATTCTCACATCTGGATATTCTTATTTCAGCCAAATTAAAACATTCTCACATCTGGATATTCTCATATCAGCCAAATTAAAACATTCTCATGTCTGCATATTCTCATATCAGCCAAATTAAAACATTCTCACATCTGGATATTCTAATATCAGCCAAATTAAAACATTGTCATGTCTGCATATTCTCATATCAGCCAAATTAAAACATTCTCATATCTGGATATTCTTATTTCAGCCAAATTAAAACAATCTCATATCTGGATATTCTCATATCAGCCAAATTAAACATTCTCATCTCTGGATATTCTCATATCAGCCAAATTAAAACATTCTCATTTCTGCATATTCTCATATCAGCCAAATTAAAACATTCTCACATCTGGATATTCTTATTTCAGCCAAATTAAAACATTCTCATGTCTGCATATTCTCATATCAGCCAAATTAAAACATTGTCATGTCTGCATATTCTCATATCAGCCAAATTAAAACATTCTCATATCTGGATATTCTTATTTCAGCCAAATTAAAACAATCTCATATCTGGATATTCTCATATCAGCCAAATTAAACATTCTCATCTCTGCATATTTTCATATCAGCCAAATTAAAACATTCTCATGGCTGCATATTCTCATATCGGCCAAATTAAAACATTCTCACATCTGGATATTCTTATTTCAGCCAAATTAAAACATTCTCATATCTGGATATTCTCATATCAGCCCAATTTAAACATTCTCATATCAGCCAAATTTAAACATTCTCATATCTGGATATTCTCATATCAGCCAAATTAAAACATTCTCATATCTGGGTATTCTCATATCAGCCAAATTAAAACATTCTCATGTCTGGATATTATCATATCTGGATATTCTCATATCTGGATATTGTCATATCTGGATATTTTCATATCAGCCAAATTAAAACATTCTCATGTCTGGATAGTCTCATATCAGCCAAATTAAAACATTCTCATATCTGGATGGTCTCATATCAGCCAAATTTAAACATTCTCATATCTGGATGGTCTCATATCAGCCAAATTTAAACATTCTCATTTCTGGATATTCTCATATCAGCCAAATTAAAACATTCTCATGTCTGGATATTCTCATATCAGCCAAATTAAAACATTCTCATGTCTGGATATTCTCATATCAGCCAAATTAAAACATTCTCATGTCTGGATATTCTCATATCAGCCAAATTAAAACATTCTCATGTCTGGATATTCTCATATCAGCCAAATTAAAACATTCTCATGTCTGGATATTATCATATCTGGATATTCTCATATCTGGATATTCTCATATCTGGATATTTTCATATCAGCCAAATTAAAACATTCTCATGTCTGGATAGTCTCATATCAGCCAAATTTAAACATTCTCATATCTGGATATTCTCATATCAGCTAAATTAAAATATTCTCATATCTGGATATTCTCATATCAGCCAAATTAAAACATTCTCATGTCTGCATATTCTCATATCAGCCAAATTAAAACATTCTCATATCTGGGTGTTCTCATATCAGCCAAATTTAAACATTCTCATATCTGGGTGTTCTCATATCAGCCAAATTAAAACATTCTCATTTCTGGATATTCTCATGTCAGCCAAATTAAAACATTCTCATATCTGGGTGTTCTCATATCAGCCAAATTTAAACATTCTCATTTCTGGGTGTTCTCATATCAGCCAAATTAAAACATTCTCATTTCTGCATATTCTCATGTCAGCCAAATTAAAACATTCTCTCCAAAAGTAATTATCAATAGCAGAAGCAACTCTATCAATGAAATATATTGACTGATTTCATGTGTTTGAGATCTAATAACACACAAGCAGAAAATATATTTAACACTTCTACAGGTGCAAGAATGTCCTGGCTCATTTTAATATGGAAGGGAATCATTTAATCTTTTTGTACATCATTGATCTCTTCTTTTCTTTTGTTATTTCTGAATATTTTTGCATATTTTCAGAATTTTCAACATCACTAAACTCTTACTTATTTGCGACTCTTCATTTATATGATGTGTAGCACTGGAGTCTGATAGACATAATACACTGTAGATGTCCCAGTATTTGGCAATTCCTGCCGATGTCTCTGAACCGCAAAACAGCCAGTGATGAATGAGGCTGTAATTCCAGATTCTTGCAACTCAGAGATGTGTGTTGCTGCAGAGCACGACACGCTATGATAGCTTAACAGCCACAGTATGTGCAAAGTTACAGTTGAGTTACGTATTTCATTGAATTTTACCATTTCCATCTCATTTTGCGCTGGGTATAAAATGACATGCATTTTGAGCAGACCACTCCATGGATTTGTGTTTTATAGATGCCGGGGCACAAAGCCTGAAATCAAACTCAGCTGGGGGTTGTCTCAGCTTCTTCAGATCTATAGTGGGTGCATTTCTCTGCAAATTTATTTTCTCAAAATCACATACAAGAACCATATCCTGTCTGTGCTTTGGAGCTTAAAGCTTTCTGCTTCGGTTGTTTATTCTCCTTGTCAAAGTTTTGATGATGGTCTGCCACAGCAGTGCATGAATAAAATTTCTACAGGATTATCTAAGTCCTTCAGGAACGAGCCCATTAAATTTTTGTCTCTTAACAGGAGCTTGAAAAACGGTTGCCCATACTTAGAGCGAAGCACCTGCTAAGAGCCAAGTAAACCACCCAGTGGAAACTAAACTTCGACCACGACCACTAAAATAAGTTTACAATAAAGTTACATGTGAATTGAATGGAGGCATGTGGTTGTTAAATAAACGCTCAAATATATGACAGATATTTGTATCGACATATTGCATACCGAAGATGGATTGAGGGGAAAGGAGGGAAAATGCGAATTGAAAGATTGAGAAAAGGAAAGAGAAGGGAGAGAATCGATGGGGAAAGGTAGAGAAAAGAGGTTTGGCAGGATGAGAGAGTAGGGGAAAATAACTTTTGGAGAAAAAATGTCAAAGAAGAAGGAATGGGAGCGAATGTGGAACAAAATGAAAATTCAAATGGGCAAGGAAAAAAAATGGGGGGAGGTGTCCCAAATTTGCTACATCTGCCAGGGGATGTAATGTACAATACTGCTCCAGATCTGTGTACAGATATATGTTAAAGTTTTTATTGCCTCCTCCCCAACTCGAGTTATATTGCAATTTCATCAGCACCTGGTATTTTTGCATTTGCCAGCTCTTTTTAGGCCTTTGCTTATATCATTACAACTGCCACTGAACGTGGGTGGAGGTTATGTTTTTACCCAGGCCTGTTTGTGTGTGTGTGTGTACAGGATATCTCAAAAAGTTGTGGATGGATTCGGACGAAATTAGGTGATGTTGGGTGTGTGACAAGGATGAATTGATTAGATTTTGTTGAAGATCTGGATCAAGATATAAGAGGTTTTTTTAAAGTGTTCATTCGCGAGATCTTGCGGGGGAGGTCACGGTCTTTCAAAGCTGTCCCGATCTTCACGCACGCTCGAAGTTAAGTAATTGTTCACAATTGCATTTTTGTCAAAACTGTATTTATCTTACGTGTGTTTACCAATAGTGCGTCCCTTGGAAGATTATTGGTGTTAATCTTTCATACCTGTATATAATAGTCGAGTATTTCGTGCCGCGTAATTTTGCGGCCTAGTTCTTGAAGCTTCCTACCTTGAGGCTTGTTTTCTCCCAGTAGTCGATTCTGGTCCTTCTACTCTCGTTCTCTCAGTTTTTTCCCAGTCTTTTCACCCCATACTTCCTTGTTTAAATTCTTAACTAAAAATAAAAAATAAAAATAAACATTTCCTTCTTTGTTCTTTTCGTTCGTTCGTTCTTCGACCACGTATTTCACCCCCCATTTTCACGCCATTCTCCAGATCTGTTTTGCCTTGTTCCTTTTGCTGACACCTTTTCCCCTGTTCACGTGACTCGTGGTTGTCCCTCTAGGCTCCCTCTCCCCGTTGGTATTTTTGTGAATATTGGATTGTTCTTCACGGTTCTGTTTAAATATGTTTAAACTTTCCCCTGCAGTGTTTTACTCAGTGGTATATTACAACACGCTGTTTTTCTTCCTATTTAAAAGGCTCTTTTTTAATTTCCTCTCCAACTCATTCCACTTCAAAAAAAAAAAAAATCTCTTATAATTCTAAATCATGACATGCTCTAAATTCACATTCATTCCAGCCCTCCTCCATCATTCTTAAACGGATCGCTAACTTGAAAATCACAATAAACCCAATTTGTTATAAATGTTCGTCTTTCATTAATCATCCACTTTCTAAACTCCCCCCTTGCCCCTCCCCTCCTAAACTCCCCCTTGCCCCTCCCCTCCTAAACTCCCCCAACCCCTCCCCTTCAAATCTCCCCCCCTACCATCCCTCTCCAATTCTCCCTCCTCCCACCTCCTTCTCAAAGCTGCCTCCTCCCCACTTCATCTCCCTTCTATCTCATACCTCCACCTCCCCCAACCTTCTACTTTCCTCTGCCCCCTCCTCAAAGAACCCCTCACTGTGCCTCATCCCATCACCATCAAACCTTTCATCCTCCTCATCCTTCCCTTTCTTATAACTCTTCTGTAATCTCTGACACACCATCAACTGCTCTCCCTACCTCCCCCTCTCATCCTTCATCTGACCCTACCCCTCCCCTCCCCTCTCTTGCACCTGATGCTCCCCCTCTCTCCTCATTAACGACATGGACCTCAAACATCCAGGGCCTTCGCTCAAACCTGATTGATCTCTCCATTCAGGTTGCTTCTGACAATCCAGACTTGATCTGCTTAACAGAAACTTTCCTCCTTCAAGATGTCTCTGATTCCTTAATATCTCTTCCTGGTTACTCCCTCCTCCGGTATGATAGACCTGAGCCTCGTCCTGATGGTGGGGTTGCTATCTTTATCAAAAACTCTCTTCCTCACTCTCCTTGCCCTGCCCTCTCTCCACCCCACCCTCAGGAGTACCTCTGGCTACGGCTTCCTCTCCGCTCCCACCTTTTGTTCAGATGTGTTCTGTACCGTCCTCCAAACAGTGATGACTCCATTTACATGTCGCTGTCTGACAACATGGACCAACTTCTATCAACTCATCCCAACTCTCTCTTCGTCATATGTGGTGACTTCAACTGTCATCATGCCAGCTGGCTGGGTGTGGGTTCCTCTCTCACCAGCCATGGCATCTCAGCAAAGGACTTCTGTGACTCATTGGGACTGACACAATCTGTCAATTTCCCGACCCAGATCTCAGTCAATGGAGTATCTTCTCTTCTAGACTTGGTTATGACAAACTTCCCTGCAAATGTCTGCTGCTCTTCTTCTGCTCCAATTGGTTCTTCTGATCATGTGCTTGTTAAAGTGGACATCTCTCTGGCCATTCTGAGAGAGGCTCCACAGTGTCGACGAGTCTGGCATTTCACTCAGGCCGACTGGCACGAGCTGCAAGCAGCCATCAATCATCTGGACTGGTCTCCCACCTCTACTGCCTCTGACATCAATTCTTACTGGGAATTCTTCCAAAGCAAACTGCTCTCTCTCATGCACAGATTTATCCCATCTCGTCTTCGATTGTCTTACCCTTCCTCCCATCCATGGTACACTGAATCTTGTGGTGAGGCAGTTGCCCTGAAACAACTTGCCTTTGCCTCCTGGACGGCAAATCCAACTGAAGGCAATCTCAGTTCCTTCCACCAAGCTCGAAACAAGTGTGTGTCTACCCTCAGGAGTGCCAGGAAGCACTATGTCTCCACACTCAAGAATGAACTCTCAAACCTGTCTCCTTCCTCCAAATCCTGGTGGCGTCTGGTCAAATCCATTTCTGGTGTTTGTTCCCCCTCCATACCCTCCCTCACCTCACGTGACAAAGCCGGATGCCTCAACTCTGTGTTGGCCTCAAAATCTTGTGTCCCAAACCCATCTCTCTCTGTTCCCACCTTACCCAGTCGAACCCAACTGCTCTGGACTCTGTGTCCTTCTCTCCTGACAAGGTGGATAAGTTTTTGTCAAACCTCGACTCTGATTCTGCAACTGGAACAGACGGCATCAGCCCACGGGTCCTAAAATCCTGCTCTGCCGCTCTATCTCACCCTCTCTCTGTTCTTTTCACCCTCTCCTTTGCTAAAGGTCATCTGCCAGCATCTTGGAAATCAGCAAACATTACTGCTTTACACAACAAATGTGCAAAAACAGATCCTTGCAACTACAGACCAATCAGCCTGCTCCCAATTATCAGCAAAGTCATGGAATCCATCATTGCTTCGGATATCAAATCCTTCCTCTTCTCCAATGGCTTGATCTCCGATCATCAATTTGGATTCAGACCAGGTCATTCTACTCTGGACATGTTGCTCCTGCTGTCTCAAGAATGGATGGAAGTCCTCACTGCCAAACAGGAAATCAGAGCTGTCTCCCTTGACATATCACGTGCCTTCGATACGGCCTGGCACCCAGCTCTGCTCACCAAACTCTCCTATAGTATCCATGGAAATCTCCATGCTTGGCTTGCGGATTTCCTCTCTGGTTGTAGTCAATGTGTGGCCCTGAATGGATTTCTCTCATCGCCCCTGCCTGCTCTGGCTGGAGTTCCCCAAGGTCGTGTTCTGGGCCCTGTTATTTTTCTGGTCTTCATCAATGATCTCTCCGACTTTCTGGAAAATCCTCTATCTCTTTGCTGATGACTCCACTCTCTGACGCTCCATTCCTCATCCCTCAGATCGGCAGTCTGCAGCCTCCTCTCTCTCTGCAGACCTGGACAAAATCACAGCCTGGGTAAACAAGTGGAACATGTCTTTCAATCCTGACAAATCTCACACTCTTACGATGTCTCTCCGAAAAGACCGACTGGACAACCCTCCCATCTACTTTCTCAACAATCCTCTCCAAGAAGTTCTGTCGCTCAAGCTTTTGGGTCTCACTATCTGCCATGATCTTTCTTGGGAAAACCACATTTCCATGCTGGCCTCCAAAGCCAGTCGCCGACTGGGCATCCTCCGTCGTGCGAAGTCCTTACTTGGCACACCTGAGCTCCTCTCCACATACAAGGCTTTCATCTGCAGCTCAATGGAATACTGTTCCCCCCTCTGGGCCAGTGCTCCTGCCTCACACCTAGCTCGGCTTCACGCTGTTGAAACCAAAGCTTTCAGAATCATTGGAATCTCCTGCGATGAAGCTAACTCCGAGGGCCTTTCACTCACTCACCGCAGGCAGTTTGGTGATCTTTCTGGCTTCTACCGTCTCCTCTCCGGCCTTGCTCCAGCTCTCTCTGTGCTCTGTCCCCCAAATATTTCTACAGGTTGCACAAGATCTACCAGCAACCCTCTTATGGTTAAACTGCCAAAATCTAGGCTCTCTGCTCACCTTCACTCTTTCATTCCCCTTTTCTCCCGCCTTTGGAACAAACTCCCCCACTCCCTTCAATCCCACTCCTCCCTCCAGGTCTTTAAAACAGCTGTATACCACCATCTCTTATCTTCCCCCATCCAAAGCCTTGATCTTTTCTACCCCCGCTAATTCACCCCAGATACACTTTTTCGAAATTCCAACTTCTTTCCTGGAAGTCCTTGCAGTGTCCATATGTTTTATACCTTTCCCACCTCCCCCCCAAGCCCTCTCCCTCCCACAGTTCTCTCGATGTCCCTGCTCTCAAATGTTGTGTTTGTGTCCTTCCCCCTCTCTCCCCATCTTGTCAACCACTCCCCTTATTTTGTGTTTTATGTGTCGGTTTGTGTCGGTTTGACTTTTTGTGTGATTAATGTTAGCTCTTTCACGAGCCTCGATCTTGTATCCAAAAAACAAACAAAAAAAGGGATTCTTCACCATTGAGAAATAGGGCTAAAACGATATATAGCACAATATCTCAAATTGTTATGGACAGATTCAAAGAAAACTTGGTGGACAGGTTGGGTGTGTGACATTGAAGAATTGATTCAGTTTTGGTGGGGATCTGAATCCAGATCTGCATACAATAATTTTTAAGCGATTCTTTACCATTGAGAGATGTGGCCAAAAACAATACATAGCATGATATCTCAAAAAGTTATGGACGGATTATGACAAATCTAGTTGGATGAGTTGGTTAGGTGACAAGAACAAGCCCATTCAATTTTGGGTCGCAGATCCAGATCCGGCCTATTGGTGGGATACAAATGGTAAACTGTTCAGCCTTGCAGAGGTAATAGAGGTATGTGCTCTACCGAGTACCGAGTACTGATAGAATTCTCTCATTTTTGGTTCTTGCTCACATTATTTCTTCGAAAGTTACCATCATATTGCTATCTCATTTGTATGGAGGTTCAGTATAGTACTTAAATCTTTATTACCTCAACCACTGATGGAGGGCGAAGGTTATGTTTTCACCCCCTGTCTGTTTGTCTATAAACAGGATATTCAAAAAAGTTATGGATGGATTCAAACGAAACTTATTGGGCAGGTTGGGTGTGTTTCAAGGACTATTCGTTTTGATTTAGGTAAAGATCTTATTTTTAAGTGATTCTTGACCATTGAGATATCGGCATTATGGAGCCAAATACATAAATAGCATGCATGGTATTTCAAAAAAAGCTGTCGGTTAGTATTACAATGCTTGGTGGATGAGTTGGTCAGATGACAAGAACAAGCCGATTAGATTGTGGTTCAAGTCCAGATCCAGATCAACCCCAAACCTAGACCTAAACTTTTGTTTGATCTCTCTGATCTTAAAAAAGATCTCTTATTTTTCCCTCTCTGTTATGTTATATGTATCAATTTGAATGCTTATTAGAAATACTTCTATTTCTCTTTCCTAGCTCGTCATTGGAAGTTGGCATCTAGCCGCTTAATGTCCTTTTTTGATGTACCTTTGCTTTTCATCTGTCTTCTGTCTACAATATTTATTGCTTCTAATGACAGCCATTTAACTTTCTCTTTTCTGCTTTCTTTTGTGACGGATGGACGCATGGACGGACAGCTGGACGTACAGACAACCCTAAAACATAATGTCTCCTGTTAACAGCATGAACAGGAGGCATAAAAATGATCCAGGTCACAAAGGATAGGCATAAATGAGGGTAGGCATAAAGTGACAGTAAATATGAATTTCTTTCAAATGTTATTGTAGTCAAATGTAGTCTGTCATTTTTACTACAAAGATTAATACCAATATGATTAAAAAGATTACAAACAAAAATTAAAATTAATAACGAATACTACAAAAACCGCAAAGGAAAAAATTAATAAACGGTAGAGGAAATGGGCTAGGCCTCTGTGAATAGAAGGCTTCAATCCCAGTTTATAGGCCATAATGTGGAGTCCTATCAGTTTACACGGCAATTACAAAGTGTCAAGAAAATGGTAGAAAACACAAGATCAGTTCCAATTATTATTATTATTTTTTTTACAGTTGAGTGTACTCACTATTGACTGCATAAACTGAAAGGAAGAATATCCAAATCGGTGTGGATTAAGAAAAACATGAGTGGGAATAACTAAGCTTTGGGGTTAGAATATTAAATATTCACATCTTGCTTTTTGCGGTCGGAAGTGAAAATCACATAATTTGATTAAACTGTGGAATTTGGCGCAAGTCTCATAGATTCGTGTTAAATGAGAATTTGAGAGTAAAATAAATACCATTTAGTGTGTATTACTGAGTTTTGGAAAAATTGCCAAAAGTGGCATGAGCGTCACATAATAAAATAGCATAATTAGAATAAACGATGGAATTTCAACACTATTTCCACGGATTATTGTTCAGTGTGAAAAGGTGAATAAAATGTTTACCATATTAAAGGAATTAGAAATAAATTTTAAAATTAGTGTTCATTGCCTGAGGCATGAAGCACATTTAAGAGGTCTGAGGTGGAAATCATAGAGTTTGTTCAAATAATTTGAATTCAAAGTATTTAAATAATCAAGGAAAGTTCATACAAATAATTTCGTTCTTTCAGGTAGTCTTCTCCTCCAGACCATGTCCTCTTGTTCAAAATTATATTCTTCATTTGATGCTTTTGCACATTATTGAGACAAAATATACTGGCAATATACTAATCACAAACTCTGGAGTGTTAAATATTTTAAAGAAAGTGTGAGAAAATTAATACACACATTGTCCACATAATACTTTCTACGCAAGGTTAGAGACCGTCTTTTGTAGCACTGCAGCCCATATGGCCGTGAGAAGCCAGGCGCCAATTATATATATATATATATATATATATATATATATATATATATATATATATATATATATATATATATATATATATATATATATTGTTGCGGTTTTGTGGTTTTATAATAAAGGTTAATTTCCCCTCCTAGTTAGTTACACTGCAACATGTAGCCTCGTTTAAGCTCAGTTATTTCTTAGTAAATGTAAGCATAGACCTTTCCTGTGTTAGTTTTGCGTTGAGTAGGATAATGAGAATTAGGTCCCCTTACGATGCTTTGATGCTTTTGGTTTTGGCACGAAATACCACGAGGCAGGCCTGAACAAGTCGACCAAGGCCGAAGGAAGGCGGAGGAGGAGCCAACGGTAAGCGCGAGCCGCCAATCAGGGCTCAAGGGGAGTGACTTACCACTGCGGCAAAAGGCGGGGTTTGGAACGTTCGAGTCGGGCTAGGGCGGGGCCCTGTGCCGTGTGCCCAGAGCCCCCCGCAGCAGAATACGTGTCATCGGTTGAGTCAGAGAGCCAGAGCAGTTCGGGTGAGAAGAGTTACGAATCGGAGTTGTGAGAAAACGCGCATGAGATTGACTCGTTGTGTCGAGTCATATCGGAGGAACTGAATAACTCCGTGTGTACGAACTTTGCCCTGCTCCCCACGCTCTGTGCAGTATTAATTGCACTGTAAAGACGACCCGCGCCGGGCCACAGTTGCACGTATTTCCTTCTGCCTGCCTTTGCCGATATACGCGCCGCGTGGATTTTCCCGCCTACCTGCCTTCGCTGGGATACGTGCTGTGACCGCCAGAGGGCCACGCCAGGTGAGCTATTCCACCCTGCCCTGTTAAGTTCTACCCTGTGTCCCTTCTTCTACCAAATCATTGTAACTAGTGTAAATAAATCTGTTCTTCCTTCTGATTCGACCGTCTTGTGTTTTCCATCATTGACCTCGCATGGTACGAATTTGATCGCTCTGATCGGGTTCTATAAGGAAGGTAACAGCACGGGTCACATGGTACGCCATCCGCTCGGGCGTACGCAATCACGCGTGGTTCGTGCGAGACTCAATCCCCGCTTCCGCTGCGGCGTGGGTACTCAAGGTACGTGCGAAATTGTCCCGAGACCCTTTTCCACGTCCGCCTGGAAGTGGCGACTCAGTCTCGTGGCTTCGAAGACCCAGAGAGAAAAAGCGGCTTAATCTCCCCTTAGTAAGGGAACGGGCTTCGGAAAACCGCAACAATATATATATATATATTTATATACATATAATTATATTATTTATTTATATATTTCTTTAAAAATATATATGTATATTTTTTAATTAAAAAAATAAAATTACTACCACCTTATTTACACCCTTCCCCCCCTCACCCCTATGTCTGCCAGGTTTGATGGCCTTACAATCTTTTTTCTCAAGATATACAATATACAAGGAATATTTATGCAGGAATGTAAGGAATATTTTGGATCAGGGCAGATTTGCGTATGTGACAACTTTGCCTGATGCTAGACTGGTTAGCAAACCTGCCGCACGTGGACCAACAATTGTCAACAGAGAAAAGAAAGAAACCGGTGAATATTTTCTGTTCATTTCAGCATTTTATTGCACCAGGCCAAGCAGGACAATCCTGAGCACACAAGTACACTTTTGAACACAACATATCCTCAACATGCTTAAAAGTAGTTTGCAATAGGCAAAATATAATTTTTATTTTCTCATGTGCTCAATGATAAATAAACTGTTTTCACTTCACAAACGGTATTTACAAAACGTGAAAAACTACCAGAAAAAAAAAAAAACAAGCAGGGATTGTGACATTTCAAACCTCTGCAGATATATATTTATTTTATTTACTCTCAATAAATACATTCCATTTCTTTCAGAAGTGCAAACATGCTTGGTGCTTACGGATGGTGGACTGGTGTAAGCTATCTTTCTCCCACATATATTTCCTGATCCTGGTCTACACATTGCCGCTGCTTCATATTTTGTGTCCAGTGGTTAGTCTCCAATGTGACATCTCAACAAGCTGTGTTGATGCTGGAGTTCTTAGGTGGTAGTTAAACATTTTCAAGGAAACCGAGACAAAACCCTCAACCACTCAAATACATAGAACGTTGTTCATATTCTACATTGAAGGGTGGGGTGTGTAGCATGCATGATGCATCACGAGCTGTGGGCCCAGTGAAAGTTTATAACAACTAATACTGGGAAGCAACCATATTCAAATGAATGGCTCAGCCGAAATGTTGATGAGGATAGTTGAGATCAAATGCATTGGGCCATGCATTAAAAGGCATTGCAGAGGCACACATGAGGGAGGCAACTTGGACACTCTAGCTTGCATGTACTGTGTTACACAATGCAACAATTCACAACGCAACAGTAATTTCCATGCACTCATGATGAGTATTGCTGCTCTTAAATTAATGAAAGTTAGAACTTCAGTGGGATTCAATAAATGTAAGCACACACATGTGGGAAACAGACCATGTTGACACAATTGCACATGGACGCACCATGACTTTAAACAACACACACACACACACACACACACACACACACACACACACACACACACACACACACACACACACACACACACACACACACACACACACAAGGAGGTTTGGAACAGAGGGAAACACTTTTCTGAAGCTGAGGCTGAAGTTTTATGTGCATCTTTTGACATTAGCAGATAACCCTGTCATAACCAGCAAAGAAAGTACACATATGTGTGGGCATTTTAACGTGGCATTATTGCCAGGAAAACAAGTCAGACAACAAGACAGCAAAATAGACAAAACTGATGCAGGTGAATAGGTGGACCAACTGTTAGTTATCTCAACTTATTTTCTTACATGCTCCAGGTGGCCCTCAAGTTCCGAGATGTCATAACTGGTGCGGTACTTGGCAAGGATCTTGAGTAGCGGACGCATTTTCAGCCACCATTGCTCTTTAGGAATTCTGTGCCTGTGAACCGCAGCATTAAACAGCACTATTAAAATGATACTATGGAATGGTGCTACAGAACATGATACAATCAACCGGTAGAAATAAGGTCATACACATTCACTGCCTAAATTATTAGAGAATTAGCAAATGTACCCATTCCCAGTGACGAGAAAAGTAAGCAAAAATACCCATCCCCAGTGACGAGAAAAGTAAGCAAAAGTACCCTCCCCCGGTGACGAGAAAAGTAAGCAAAAGTACCCATCCCCAGTGACGAGAAAAGTGATCAAAAGTACTCAACCCCGGTGACGAGAAAAGTAAGCAAAAGTACCCATCCCCAGTGACGAGAAAAGTGATCAAAAGTACTCAACCCCAGTGACGGGAAAAGTTCAACTCTATAAATTTAAATTCTTTGATGGACTTTAAAAAGGTTATTTGTGTTTCACTCTTGGTTTCACCCAGAGCCAAAGCTTTGAGCTACTTATACCGGCCACTAGGAAATGGTGGTGCAACATCGGGCAGCAGAGGTTCAATTTGTCTTAAAAATGGTAAAATATTTTAATTGTGTTTTACTCCATGAAGATCTGTATTAAATATACTTTAATCCAGATGTTCATGTTCGTTTTAAAAATGACTGAAAGGGACAATAAAGTGACTATGACTATATTTCATCAAGAAAAGTGAAAAGAAAATGCAAAATAACCAATCAGCAACTTTTGAAGCACACGAACAAATACCACGGTTCACAATATATACAAGATCTAAAAACAGAAAATACCCAAATCTACATCATTACCAATTTTAATGGTCATAGTACGTGTCATGTGACTCATGTAAAACAGATAAGAGGTGGTGGTTCAAGTATACAACTAGAAAGCATCTGAAAATTCAAAGCCGGTCCACGTCCGTTTGCATGCAGACGTCTTCTTCTTCTTCTGTTTGCTCAAAATAACGAAAACAGTTAAATATATATATATAAAATGAAAATTGGTGATTTTACACAACCCCTTTGCCAAGACCTTTTGATCTAAAAAAAAAACAATCAGCTTGTAGCGTTTGATTGGTGAACCAATTCAGTGACCCGCAATATGTGAATTCTTTAAATTTCAGGTTAATCTGGTGAAAATTGGCAATTTTACACAACCTTTACCTTTGACCTTTTGATCTTAAAAAAAAAAATCGGATGAAAATTGACAATTCTATGTGATGCTGACTTTTAACCTTTTGACCAAATTATTAATTTTTCTTCTCCATATTCTCATAATAAAGTTTTGTTGAAAATTTGATGGCAAAACTCAAATGGTAAATTTAAATTTCAGGTTAATTGGATGAAAATTGATGATTTTATGTGACCCTGACCTTTATCCTTTAGACCAAATTATTAATTTGCCTTCTCCATATTGTCATAATAAAGGTTTGGTGAAAAATTGATGACAAAACTCGAATGGTAAAAAAAGGTTACAGCCCAGACAGACACACACACACACACACACACACACACACACACACACACACACACACACACACACACACACACACACACACACACACACACACACACGCTAGTTATAGGAAAGCAGATTCACAGAAACTTCCTAAGACATATGATGTTGGATGCCAATGCTTGTTCTTCAATTCAGTGGTTGCACTGATAAATGTGTCCTTCAAAACAGTATCTCAAATTGTAATGAAATAACTAAATTTGCAGAAAATCACACAAAGTGGCACAAGTCCTTGAAAACTTATTTAATGAACAAAATAAGTAATACCTCCTATAATGCTGTGCCATTATAGTGCTCTTCATCTTGGGTGCAATTACTATTCATGTACTTAGTACTGGTAAAACGAAAAATGAAAATCAATAAAATGGTTCAAAAGTTCCACGTGTAAAAGTACAGGGGTCTGCGCTGTGCTTTCAGCAAATGAGAGCTGCCTATTATGAAGACAAGATAAAGGCTTTGCACAATCAATCACACCGCTGAGTGTAACAAAAACTTCTCGTTTGAGGAATATCTTATTTGAGAAAATGGAAAAACATTTGCGTATCTGGGTTGAAGATCAGACACAGCGACATATGCCCCTATGCGAGCTGACGATTCGGGCGAAGGCCAGAAGCATCGTCACCAACCTCCAACAACATGAAGGTGGGGGATCGACGAGACAAACAATTTTGCAGCCAATGGACCCAGGCATCAATGCAAATTTCATGGCTTACTACCTAAGGTGCACATTCAAGCAACTGGTGGATAAGACAGATGGCTAATATTAGGCAATGAGAGATTTTTGTAAATCTTTCATCATAATGCAAGTGATAGGAAACATTAGCATATTGTGGAAGGAAGTGACCACCAACTGCATGAATGGTGTATTGTGCAAGGTGTGACCAGACGCATGTTTTGACTTCCGGCGATTTGTAGATGCTGCACTTGGCATTACCCATGCCATTGTTAAGCTGGCAAACAAAATTGGGCTGGATGAAGCTGATGCCCACGGTGTGAAGGAGCTGCTAATTTGTCATGGAGAGGAGGTTGGAACGAGGACCTAGAGGAGATTGAAAATCAGCGTGCTGTGGAGGAGAAGGAAGACGAAACTAAGGAAGCTCAACAAATAAGTCAATTGTTGACAGCTATGTTATCAGAGGGATTCTTGACATTTCTTGATTATCTTGAATGATCCTGACTGGGAATGCAGCAGTGCTGTCAGTGGTCAAGAGATGTGTTTTGGCAGATACCGCTTGCTACCAGGAAATGCTTCGGGAGTGGAAAGAGCAGGCAAGGCAGTCTATCCTAGATGTCTTCTTCAACAAGAAGCCTGCAGTTCCCAAGGATGAATTACAAGCTGGATATTCATGTATGATTTACCATGTAGGAGGATTTTTATGTCATTAGCATTAAACACTAACTCTACATAATAAAATACTTTAATACATTTTTCATGTGTATAGTATCATTTATATTAGTGCAATTACCGATGCCCCGATGAAGCCCTCGTATGTCACTCATATGTGAGAAATGGTAATACGTACTGTGAACACATCTCCATTAGAACAGTTATAAATACCTCCAATAGAGCTGTTTCACACAGCTGTTTCCAGGAACATATCCACAGCATTATAGGAGATATTCCTGGACATCCATGTCCATTCATCAACTTTCTGGCCATGCATATGGGATTTGGTAGCAGGTTAACTGTGAGCAAACTGCTTATCAATGTGAAAGATCAATAAAACAAAAATAGTGACACCCCCATGTTGTTTAAATTTTAAAAAGGAATCAACCAGAAATTTACTTCATGCACCCTTAATGGTATTCCTGATACCACGCTCTCGGTGCCATTAAGCATCTGCGGGGTATGTCACGGAATGATACATCAGAACCCACCTTCCTTTCAAAAACAACTATGCACAGCGCTCAGGGTTAGAAACGTTACAGGTTTACGTGGTTACAAATATTATTGTTAACAGATATTACCAGGTTTTCACCACTGATGAAACAGACAACAAACAATCACAATAACCAAAAAGGTCATTCATCGAGCGAAAGCTGGCATATGTAGAGACCAACTGTGATGATGTCAATGCCAACCCCAATTCATTATCTGATTTATATCTCAATTATTATCTATTGCAATATTATCTTCACAAAAGGTTTGCTTTGTTTGAGCAATAGTAGTGCCTGTGCATTGAAAGTAAGAATATATTTATCGGCATACATTAATGAAAAATTCAGTTACATTACAAGAGTAAAAGTTAAGCTAGATCTTACTCTCTTTTAACTACAGTCGTTTATTTTTCATAAGTAGAAAAAAAAATAAAAAATTCAAATTTGATTTGCAAGAATCAATATGCAGCTTGAAGAAACAATCTTACAAAGTATTACTTAGTTGGTTAGCAAAGTGTAATGCAATTAAAGACAACTTTGGCAGCATGTAGCCTCATTTACTAATGACATCCACAATTACAAAGCAAGCCAATTCAAGCATTGCCTTGATTACGGCACAAAACATGTTATTGAAAAGTTTCGGACTCTAAATATTTATGAAGTAGTTGGGTTCAAAATGGTCACAAAGCCTGGCCAATGCAGCAGGCGAGCCGCCAGATTGCTGCTGCGAAGACATCCTCACCTAGACTTGAGAGCGAATCCGATTGAAGACCAGACCCTTGGGATTATTAGTACTGCATGCTAACTGACCATCTCCACTATTGCACCGACTCAATGTGCAATGAACTTATTCCATGATGATGCTTAACAAATGTGTGCAATGAATCGTAAGCTTGGCGGATGAAGTAAAGGTGGTGGTTAAGATGGACAGAGAAATAGATAGTTGGCAAGTTTGGGTGGGGTTGGTTGCGGCGGGTTGGAGGATAAGGGCGCAGTATCGGCTGGAGGTGATGGGAAGAGATGGGGGCCTTAATCACTATTGCAGCAAAGTCTAGAGATCATAAAACCTTCATGGGATGTGCAGGTTGCAAATCAACTAATGCCATAATGATAGCGTCTGTAAAAAACCCCTGAAACCTCCATCCGTTATTTCACATTATATGCCTCGTATCAAAAGATGGATTTAATACATCACAGGGATGACTATATTTATTAGAGAACAATTTTTCTGCAGTGAAATTTACTACCACAAGCCATTTGGGAATACATAATAATGGTTCATTTCAGAAATTATAATGGTTCGTTTGTCAAGCAATGCATTTCCTTTCCATGCATCGTGTGCTTGTTATTAGAATTGTCTTTTTAGCACAGAATTGCCAAATAACATCAATATACCTTGACACAGTGTAATCTCTTTACAATCACAAGGCCCTTAAAGAGCCAGCAATTAAAAATCAATAAAGACCGCTATTTCAAATAAAAGGCGAAAGGGATAATTCTACGTAAATCTTGCTCATTGATACTGTGGACACAGTCATCTCATTTTTCTGTGGCTTCTAGAACCCGGTACATGTTTGAGACTTCCTTATTCTCATTACTTATCGATAAAGACCCCACATAGTGATGTTTAAACAAGGCTTCTGCTATTTTAATACCTAAACTCACGTGAACATTATGTGCATACTTAAAAAACAAAAAGTTCTTGCACAATTTAAATTCTTCACAACTTTAACGATAAAGTCAACTCTTGTAATTTGAACATATCATATCAATTCGTTGTTTAGAATTATATTTGATTCCAATGATCATCTCATTTGGTGCAGAGGATTATATTTGACTTGAAGGACCCGCTCACTGGAAAACGCGAGGACAGGAATACTGTACATACTGTAAAGGGTGGGAACTTGTAATACCCTCTCCCACCTGGAGGCGGTGCTACATGATACACATTTACATAGAGAATTGGCGTTCCCCCATGCTCCAAGACCAGCAACAATGCACTAATTGGGGTTATGCTGATCCTATGTAGTAAATCCATTTGTAGTAACCATTTGAGTACCTCATAAAGAACACCACCAGCATTTTGTATGCAGGACAACACAATGTGCATTCCCAAACAGTTCAGATTACACGCACATACAACACATTGCTAAACTGCAACACAAACTGACATCACTTTCGCTATCTGTTAGGCCTTTATTCTAACTCATGCCATGAAGTGCTATATACAGCATGTTGGTCTTCATTAAGAAACAGTGTGAAACAGTACTCATAGGTACTTGTCTGTTGATGCAGATTGACCATATTATTTTGAGAAAAATCCATACAACTACAGTCTACAATAATGCTGAAACTGCAGATATCTTAAAGACAAATGGTTGTCAATGGACAGGGAGTATGTAATTTTGGTGCAGGGCTCCATTGTGGTCTTGTCTTGTAGAGATATCCATTGTTATCTTTCATAGTGGCTTGACCTACAAGTCTACAGTCATAACTTTTGCAGATCAAGAAATGTCTTCCATTTTATTGTGTTCAACTTTATGTTTATACATTCATCATCATCTATACCATAAAAGTGAATTCATATATATATTGCTACGGTTTTGAGATGTGTAAAGTGAGCTTAATAAAGGTTAAAGGTTTGCCCCCCATAGATAGTCACACGTGCAACATGTAGCTTCATTTGTAGTATAGTTATGTCTTAGTATATGTGAGAGTAGGCCCCTTCCAGTGTTAATCCTGCATTGTGTAAAGACAGGAGAATAGGTCCTACTCCGGAAAACCATCCTACCTCGGTAGGCGCAATCCATTTTGCTGCCCTTTGCTCGCTCACTAGTCGAGTTAACATGAGGTAGGCCTAAAAGGGTGGGGCCGGCGTTGAGGTCGGGGCAGAGTCGAGGCAGAGCGTCAGAGGCGATGACGGTAAGCATGAGCTACCAATCAGGGCTCACAGCGTGTGGATGCAGCACTGCGTCACAGGGCGTGGTTGGAACCTTCGATCGGGCTAAGAGGGTTGGCAATAAAACCGATTGCGCGAAGCCCCCCACCTCAGTTATGAGAAGGGAGAGGCGCTTGAGCAGTTATGAGAAGGGAGAGGACTTGCACCAGTAGCGCAAAGGACTCGCAGAAGGACTCGCAGAGGCGCTTGGGTTGTGAACGAGTGCATGAGAAAACCCTCGTTAAGGACTTGAGGAGAGTACTTGCAGTATACCGCTGTTGAACTTGACCCTCGCATGGGAACGTGCGCGCCAGGGAATATAAGCAGAGGAGTTGGTCGTGAATATACGTGGGCGCAGCCAGGCGCGTTTGTAGCGAACAGCGCATTTTTGGCCAAGCGAGTGAACGCGGCTGAATAACTGCCAGCCGCGCTAAGTCCGCCCTCTACCATTCGCCCCAAGATTACCCGTTTGTTCGAGCGACACGATACGAGTTCCTGCCTTCGCCTACCTCCATCTCCGCGGGACGTGCCGGGGACCGTGGAGAACTGGACGGGGCCGATCCTGGACGACCACCGCGGCACGTGGGGAACACCTGCTCATCTGCAATACCCCATGTGAGTGTGAGTGAGACGGGCCCGTAGTCCCTGGGATAATTAAGACTGTCTAAGCTGCTCTGTGTCTCTTCATCCTGTGCTGTATATACGTGCCATAATAATTAAATATATCTGTTCTTTCTTTCTTCCTTATTCGATCGTCTTTGTGATTTCTCCATTTCTCCATTTCTTGCGTGGCACGAGTAAAACCGCTTGAATCGGGGTCAATTAATTACAACTGCGCAGATCACGTGTACGCAAACCACTTGGCGTATTACCATCACACGTGGTTCGTGCGAGGCTTATTTCCTCGCTTCCAGGGCAGCGCTAGTACTTAGGTACGAGCGAATTTGGTCCCGAAACCCTGTTTGGCGCTGTCCGGAAGGGACTTAATAGGTCTCGGGTCGCGCCAGGTCAGTAAAGACAAGGGGATTAATCCCCCCCTTGATAAGGGGAGAAGGCCGGCGGCAGATCCATAACAATATATATATCTATATATATATATATATATATATATATTTATATATATATATATATATATACACATGTCAAAAATGCTTCAAAAACTAAAAAAAAACTACTGAACCAAATCCAACCAAATTTTGCATGTTGCCTATGAGTATGGTTTCTGTCTGGGAAGCATATCTGGGGGAGGGGATTCAGTGTTGGGGGAACACCCAATGATATCTATGTAAATGTGTATCATATAGCGCCACCCCGTGGTATCCAGTATTAGAAATAATCATCTTCTGTTATAAAGAAACTCTAAATAACATGATAATATACAAGGTGTCCCATAAGTCAATAACCCCCTTTTGCCGAGCTGTAGACCATGGAATATTTGATGAAAACACACATTTCTAGCATCAAATTTTAGCTTAAAGATCAGAATAGAGATGGCGTTCTTAAACCCTGTGCATTTGGCCCTTTAAAAATAATGACAAATAAATTAATCGAAGACACCCATCATTCAATATTCCGCGATCTACAGCTCGGCAAAAGGGGACTATTGACTTTTGGGACACCCTGTCATTACCTTTGATGTTGAAATCTGAGTGAGAATAATTCAAATTAAAAAAAATGTTTCATTTCACTCATTTTAAGTGGAAGTTCAAACCAAAGCATCCACCACTGAGCTTCGTAGTGAAGCAGGTGATTTTTGTGCCATATATAAACAGCAAGGATGGTTGATGAGGGTGATGTTGGGTGACTTCTAAGCAGATGGAAGATGACCTCGGGAAAATTATAGAGTGAATAGAGCAGAATGTTTGTGAAGTACAACAGGTTATCTTTTCATTAAATCCGTCAGCAAAGTGACGGGTACTTTTGCTCTACTATATTTAATTTGGGAAGTGGCTGTTCTTTTGCTTGTGGGTTTGTTCATTTGACTTTTATGCATTATTGACCCACTGGACGGAATATGGTGAAAACAGCTTGTTGTACTTGGGGTATCCACGGCAAGGTTTAAGGTGGTAATAAAGAAATTTATAATCCCAGGGATTCAAGGAGGGGTAGATGGGGAGACACTAATTATTATCGATGTAAATGTGTATCATATAGCACTGTTTCCGGTGAGAGGGGATATTACAAGTCATGATAAAATATGCCAAGATAAAATATGCCAATTCTGTGCATGAAAACCAGAGACATCATAGACAGTGAGTGAATTATGATATTATATATCATAGTTTTGTGTATTTAAAAAAACTTCTGTACACTCCTAAACTGCTGGATGGAATGAATTGAAAACTGGTGGATGTACTGGGGGTGTACATGCTGAAGTTTTAGACGCAAATAAAATCATACTCCCGAAAGTGCGAACAGTGCGAGAACTGAACTGCAGACCTGAATGAGTTGAAAACTGGTGGTTGTACTTGTGGTGTTGGTTTTAGGAGGTAAATAAATCATAGCCTAGACCCTAGTGGGTTCATGGTAGGGGGTAGAGGACCTAATTCTCTCTATGTAAATGCGTATCATATAGCGCCACCTTGTGGAAGCCGGTATTACACGTTATCATAAAAAATGCCGCAGACATCATAAAAGGGAGGGAATTAGCGGACGGGGACTTTGCTAGTATTCTCAAGTCTTACAAGAGAACAAGGAGGATTGAAGGTTTAATGAATTGAGCAAGTAGGTAAATGTATAACAATAGAGAGCTGGAAAAATGGCAGTCAGAATGAATGAAAGAAAGAACCAAACAAACAAAAAAGACAAATATACATCGAAAATATTACCTGTGTGCTTTGAATATATCAGAATAACCCAATAATATTGCTTCCGGTATCCCATCTCGAATCAGAAACCTCGAAGAACCTCAAAGTATTCTAAATTTAAAAGACAGACAATGTACCTACAACGCATTTAAGTTAATCATCCAGACGTATGTGCGAACGCTAAAAGCTGGAGGATCTTCCAATCATAGCGAATTAGCTCAATTTCCAGTTAAGCAGCACATACAGATGGACAGGGGTTTGAGTTATTACAGGGACAAATTATGCAGAATTCAGTAAAGGCCAATAATCGGGATACTACACTGTTGAAGTGATAGTTCAAGTTTAAAAAAATATTTGAAATGGCGTCATAATGTTGGTATTCAAACAAGACCCTGTTCAAATAAATTACTGGACATGGCTGGTATTTCAATTATCGACAATGAAGCTTTTGTGATTGAAGCAAGACTCGCCTTCTGCCCTCCTGTTAAAAAAAAGCAAGACTTCTTCTTTGGCCACTTGTGACAAAAAAAATACAAACACACAAAAATCGATATTCAAGAAGTTGTATGCATTGGAAAAGGTTGTTTGGGCCAGCCTGCCTGTGTCATATCCACAATCGATTTCTTCATCCACGATCTTAACATCCACAGATCATCATGTTCAGAAATTCTTCATGATGCAACTCAAATTATTATTGCATATCCCAACTCACAATATTGTTGTTGCAACCCAAGTTGTTTTCTCTCACCCAGCATGCACACTCGTGATGCAACTTGGTTATGTAGAGCAGTTATTCCAACTGGTGTGCTGACTAATGCTTTTGGCATCCATTGTTGAACCACCTTTAATGGGATATTGGGATATGGCCCTACATACAACTACCCAGTTAATGTATTTCACTGGTGACATTTTTTTATCTGGTTACAAGTCTTGCTTATCTTGGCCTGCTATAAAGGATCCTTAGAACATTTTAAGACCAGACAATTGCAGATGTCTCCTCCAAAAGCTGCTTATTAGCCCCTGTTTGACTTAGTCCAAAACGGGGGCTTATGGATTGGGTCTTGTCTGTCTATCCGTCCGTACGCAACCATATCTCGGAGATGTATGGACCGATTTTGTTCATACTTGGCACACAGATAAAGAATGATGGCTTACATATGCACATTATTTTTTCCAGATCAGATCCAAGATGGCCGACTGGCGGCCATTTTGTTACTTGAACATGTTCCCAACCATTTATCGGACGTGCATGGACCGATTTTGTTAAAACTTCGCACAAAGACAATACATGAGTATACATATGCATAAGATTTTGTTTTGTAATCCAACAAAAGATGGCCGGCTGGCGGCCTTTAACTTGGTACAGCAAAATTACTAAAACTACGGGAGGAGTGAGGGGGTGGGTGGGGGAGGGGTAGGGGCTAAGACATTTTATGTCTTTTTCTTCTTATTTATGCTAGCTGCACTGGACCACAAGTATAGTTTAAATTCGACCCAGTTCATAAAATAAAATGTAGGACTGCACTTAAAGAATGAATCAAACTGAAAGAGTGTGTTACAACAACATATGAGTATTGTATGGGATATGCTCACAGCATGAACAAAAAATATCTTGTCATTTCCTTTGCCACTGAAACAGCTTCAGACTTTTCCCAAAAAGACAGAAAATGGTATTGTGATGTGATAATTTAGTGTCATTAGAGAACAAAGAAAGATAACAGCTACCAAAATGTCACTACAGTGACATTTGAACTTAAAAGAAAATTAATCTCGAATAAAAAAAGACCAAGTGAATATGTAAAAATTATCGGTTTACATAATTAGGTGAAAAAAGCGCGTTGAACAAAATGAAGCTTAAATAATTTCCTAGGAATTCTTTTGGAGGCAGTCAGGTATTGCCTTTGTGCAGATTTTACAGCCAATCTGCATATTTACATCACATGTATTTGACGCAACCAATCAGGGATCGCCAATTGCAAAATATTGATGCCTCAATCATAGCTACAGGGAAATTTATCAAGTTGCATTTGCTGTCTAATGGAGCTTTAAATAAAATGTGTGAAGCAAAAACTGATAATGAGTGTAATTATTTAATTTACTCTGAACTTACAATTATGCACAAGGAAACAGAGGCATTTATCATGCAATGCTTGAGCTATGTTGACAACCCATTAACTTTATTCATCAATTTACTTATCTTCCAAGCACAAATTGCATTTCAACTATCAACTTAATCCAACTTAATATGGAGATTATTTATAACTAAATTGAACATATCATTTCATCTCTCGGCAGTGAATTTAGCAAAGGTTCTGGTATACAGTGACCTCATTCTGTTATAGATACTGTGAGATCTTTAACACTCTAAGCTGTCTAGCATGGGTTCGAATCTCAGGCCAGCTATAAACTCTCACTCTGGTGTTTCAGGGTCAGCAGGGTGAGGCATTGATGTGTGTGCCATCACTTGGATGGATGGTAAACTGGACAACATTATACGAGTACATCTGCCAACATTAGTTAATGAATGTTAAAGATCTCACATTTTAACTCTTTAAAAAAAAATCTTTTTTTTAAAATCTTTTTTTTTGTCTTTCGTGAAGAGTAGGTGAGCTATCTGTTTGCTGGCATCATGAAAAAATTGCAAATTCCTGCACCCTCAGATGAATATCCTGTGTTAGAGTAGAGACGTTGGAGTAGAGCTGTCGGAGTAGAGACGTGTCCATGATTGTAAACATAGCCAAATAAAATGCTTATAGAATGGAAAACCAAATACTGCATTTGAGTCATCAGAAGGAACCAGAAGAAACAAGTACAATGCACACAAGCATTCTGAGTATTGCGCTGCAATACATGTCCCCTACCGGCAGTCTGTCGTCCAGAAAACTGTTGGGGGAAATTACCAAAGTTCAAAGTGCCATAACTTTGTCAAAAATGATCGAAATGTCGTGAAGTTCGAACTTGATCTGTAACTTATCATGACGAAACCATGTACCAAGTTTGAAATCATTAGCTTTAAGAGTTTAGAAAAAAGGTCCGGAAAGCTGTTCTTTGCGTGACGGACGGACTGACTGACTGACAGACGGACAGACTGGCAGACGGAGGGACGGAGTGCAAACCTATAGTCCCCTCCGGTGTACACTGGTAGGGGACTAATAAAGCAAAGATGGAGTCATCAGGAGAAACCTGGATAGGATTTGGGTTTCAGCCGCTACTCCACAACCCTCAAACCCATCCAGGTGCAGCCAAGTGAACCTTCCAGAAAAATTTCTGCAAAAAATTCACTGTTGTGAAAAGAATGTAGAACGGATGCTCTGTAAGGAGCATGGTACACAAGACGAAGACAATGGGTTATTTAACGTTCACATCCGAGATGCATATGGGACAGCCAACTTTACATCCTCACCTAAAAGATGATCTGCTTTGAGATACAGCACCCACTGCTGGTTGTGCATCAAAATGGCAGCTGTTAGTTTTTCTAACCTCACCGGGAATTGAAAACTGAGCTATTCTACCGCCCTGATTGGAAAAACTTCAATATTCAATGGAAGTCTCCTATCCAAGTACAAATTGACCTCAACTCTACTCATCTTTTAAGATCTAACTGGATCGGGCATATTTTAAGCCAATCGGATGTGAGAATGTAATCATAAATGCAGGTTGTGATTTGAAAGTATTGCTTATGATTTGATCCATAATCGCTTAGAAATTGCATTACTAAATTTTCAGTTAACTCCAGATATCAGTCTCCAAGTCGCAAACTAGTATTATGAAAAGCGTAAGATAGCCATAATAACTTAATGATATAGAATATTGAACAAATAATTTATATTTTCACTTTGAAGTACTAACTAAATGTGCAGTCACTCTTTTGCAAAAGTAAAAAATTGAAATTGCTTGTTGCAAAACTCTCAGAAAGAAAAAGCGTCTCTTGGAATCGGCAGAAATACAATATGACCTAAGAACATATATATTTTGCCTTCGGGGAAACAAATCTGTTGGTAATTGAGTGATGTGCCCAAACCGTTAATGAGATATTGATATTGTAAACTATGACCTTAGCTACATGCCAATCCGGTTCGTCAAGGACTCGTAAGTCAGGAGCAAATCTCAGCAGTCTTGAACTTAACACCTGATTGCATGCAATTTTGAAAACATTCTGCATTCACTGCAGACCTTGATTGAAGGTGTTAAAGAGTCAGGTTATGACAGCTGATTTCCAATGATAGATCTTAGTTTAAATAAATATTTAGTGTCAATGACTGAAGAAACAATGCAACCTAACAAATGTAGGTTAGGGACTACATTAATCCAGTATTTCCAACTCAAAGTTGGCATAATGCAGTTTCAGGGAATATAACTAATACTTTGTTAAAGTATAACATCTGTAATTTAAAATCACTCTATGGAGACCAGGTTAGTACAAAGACAGCATATTAAGAAAGCTGATGGATATGAGAAAAAGTCGGTTGTTATGTACTTTAACTAGCTAAATCCTAAACCTGGATAGTTCAGGGAGACACTTAAATCATCTGAATGAGGAATGAGAATCAGGATGGTTCTCTTTACACTTATTCAGATGCGGAATTTTCTTTAGTTCCTCATCACCCTGAGAACATTCTAAATCATGAAAAAAATAACGACATCCTTACCTATAGCGACTCCGTTTATTGAGTCTCCATTCACTGTCATTCGGCTTTTTTCATTAAACTTCAACACTATAAAATAGTTTTTAACAGCTCTTTGTTACTTACAAAATCGAAGATTTTTGAAGTATATTGGCTGGTCTTGTGTGTAATTCTGTCTGACTGTTTGTCTGTTTGGCTGTCTGTCCATCGCTTACAGGTCACAAGTGTAAACCGATCTTCGTGAAACTTCACCAGATGGTAGAGTTGGTCATAAGGAAAAAGGCTATTGATTTTTAGGTCAAAGGTCATTTTGGGGTCAAATTTCTAAAAGTCATTTTTCATCCGATTGACTTGAAAATTGAACAGAATTTGCATATTGAGTCACTAAATTGGGAAAACAACTATTTGAGGTCAAAGGTCAACTCAAGGTCAAACTTCCAAAATCATCAATTTTCATCTGAAAAAAAAATCATCAATTTTCATCTGAAAAAAATCATCAATTTTCATCTGATCGACTTGAAAATTAAACAGCAATCGCATAGTGCCTCGCTGAATTAGGAAACCAACTATTTTTAAGGTTTAAAGGTCAAAGGTCAACTCAAGGTCAAACTTCTTAACTCATCAATTTCATCTGAAAAATCATAACTTTTCATCCTAGTAACTTGAAAAATAAACAGCAATTACATAGTGTATCACTGCATTGGTAAACCAACTATTTTTGAGGTCAAAGGTCAACTCAAGGTCAAACTTCTAATATCAATTTTCATCTGAAAAATAATCAATTTTAATCCGATTGACCTGAGCTTTCATCAAGATGGTCAATTTTAATGTTAATGAAATGGACAATTTGATGTATCCATGGCAACTTATTTTGGGAGGGGGAAGGGGTGTATTTTGCAAGTGGCATGCTCTGCACGATGACTTTCTTGTTTATTAATTTTTTTGTGATGGAAATCCTTTTTACAAAAGACTTTTAAACTGCATTGTTTCCCTCTGGGAATTTACGAGTCAACCCCAAAATTGACCACAACCATATATGTAGACTAAACTAGATGAGGCAGGAAATGTTTCTCTTCACTGAAAGTTTATTTAAGTTATTGGGTTATTAAGAATGTCATTAAGAAAGTTATTGGGCCAGTTGGGTTTTTGCCGACAATCCGATATCAACATGGGATTGGTAAATTCCTGAAGCTTCGGCTTTATCTCACTGCAGCTTAAGTTCCAGAAGCTCAGAATCCAAAATCCTGTATTGATGGTGGTGTTGCAACAAGGCTTTACCTACTCCATCACTGAGCCACTCTCAAAATCCTGACGACCACTGTCTTAAGCTGGAATACACATTCTACGAAGTCTGGTGTTGGCTTAACAGTTAAGGTGGCTGGCTTGAGATATTAGGGTCTTGAATTTGAGCCCCTGTCATGCCATTGAATTAACCCCAGGTGGGTTGACTCAGCCTGTCATCCTTCTGAGGTCGGCAAAATGAGTACCAGCTGATTGGTAATTGGGGGCATTGCATCAGCAGCATAGCCATGCCTCCAGCCAATAATGCAGCCCAGCAGCCACAGGCAGAGTATGAAACACCACCAACCATCCTACAAACTGTGGGATACGTATCGAGTGAACTGAACCCGAAAACATGTCCGAGGTGCTCCACACACTCATCAATAAATGCTACATTCAAAATGTCACAACTCAATGGGATATCACTTGCATCACTAATAAAGCGATAAACTCCAAATAAAGAATTGCAATAAATAGGATCTACCTATACTTGGCAGGTAACATGAATGTTGCAACATGTTGTCCTGAATAAACAGAACATAATCAACATTATGATCGCACAAGTTCCTTGCACTGGACATCATAATTATACCAATTCTGTCTGTATAATCACATCCTCACAAATCGAAGGAATCATTGCTGAGGAATGAAAACGATATCTCGTCAGAGTGGTATTGACTGCGTCCCCTGCAGGGAAGAAAGTAAGAATTAATTAATCCCAAGAATCATTGAAGAAGTTATACAATGATTTTCTCCCATGCCCAGGGCTGTGTAGAGCAAGCAGGGAGACCAATTTTTTGTATACAAAATGAAGGCTCATGGAAAGCGAGTTGGAAAATGGTGAAAAGGCCAATGATGTGACAGTCGGTCACAGTTGGATACTGTGAGAGAAAGAGCCAACAACAAAAGAGGAAAGAGGGGAGGAGGAAACATGGTAACCTTCTAGTAAGAGTGTTGAGAGGTAGTGTTAATGAGGGAAGAAAATACTGCAGGTAGGGATGGGAGATGACATGAGATGGTGGTGCACTGCGTACTTAAAGTTTTGGAGGGAAGAGTGCAATTGAACCATTTCCAGAAAGGCAGAACTTTTTCCATAAATAGAATAAAGAAGGAACAAAGGACTGGATGTGGGCAGAAAGCATGAGATGATTAATTTGGGAGTTGGACCAGCAGATGATTAATAGAAGAATGCATGCATCTCAGAGGAATTGAGAAAGCTAGACTGGAGGAGAGACATTAAAACAAAAAGGCCAATGTCTTGTCTGGAAATGAGAGCAACATGAACCCTTGTGCTTTGGCCTCATCATGTGAGATGTCATTGATGTTGAGACTTTCGATTCCACAAAATTCAGCAGAGCGAGATGTGATGTGGGGCCCCAGCTCATAAGAAAGAGCCATCCTCCATTGAGCTACGGAAAAAGGCCTTGCAGTATGCGATTCTAGTTTAACAGGAGTGGCTTGTAATAACTGAGGATGCCAGTTTGCATCTATCATTTTGAGGCCAATTAAAGGGTCTGAATATCTTCTGGTGGGTGACCATGGAAGTAGATAGCTTCATTTGACAATCCTTCTGGAGTGATAGGGTCAGATTGGCCAGGATTGACCAACATGTTTCATTTATCAGAACAGCATCTAATCTATATATATAAAACACAGTTTGTGTGTGTGTGTGTGTGTGTGTGTGTGTGTGTGTGTGTGTGTGTGTGTGTGTGTGTGTGTGTGTGTGTGTGTAATGCTACCGGTAGACTCCTAAACGGAGAGGCTCACGTACTTGATATTTGGCACAAACATGGCCATTGAGCCTGGGAAGAACATGGTCGACGTAAAAAATTATTTCATAATATTTTTAAACCATATTTTTACCTCAGCGCATTTCAGCGAGGCATATTATGACCGGAATGGCAGAGCAGCGCGCTGATTCGCTCAGAGCGATCACGTGATGTTCCTTGCCGCCATTAACTCAGTTACGCGTTCCACGTATTTCAGAGCGAAAAGCGATTCCGTTTTTTCACATTTCAGCGAGGAATATTGCCATTCACACCACATAGGTTTTTTTCCCTTTCATCTTTAGATCCATATTTTTTGCCATAACATAGCGCATGATGGCTCTCCCGAGCTCGAGTTAGCCAATCACCTGGGAGCATGAGGCCATGTTCTCTCGAGCTCGAGTTAGCCAATCACCTGGGAGCATGAGGCCACGTTGGCCACGCCCACCCCACGACATGACGCAGAGTTGCAATCGATCGCTCAGAGCGATCACGTGATGTTCCTTGTCGCGCGATTGCGTTTTTTCACATTTCAGCGAGGAATATTGCCATTCACACCACATAGGTTTTTTTTTCTTTCATCTTTAGATCCATATTTTTTTTCACCGAGGAATATTATACACGGAATCTGAATCGGTGGCAGAGCAGCGCGCTGATTCGACGATTTGCGCGCCCTCCCCCCTCCCCCCTCTCCTCCCCTCCCCCCTCTCCTCCCCTCCCCCCCTACCCCCTCCCTCCCCTCCCCCCTCTCCTCCCCTCCCCCCTTCTCCTCCCATCCCCTCTCCCCCTCCCCTCCCCCTTCTTCTCCCTCACGTTATACACGGAATGCCGGGTACTTCCCCCCCCTCTTCTCCCCTCCCCCCTTCTCCTCCCCTCCCCCCCTCTCCTCCCCTCCCCCCTCTCCTCCCCTCCCCCCCATTCCCCTCCCCTCCTCTTCCCCGCCCGGCAATGCCGGGTACTCCCCCCCCCTCCTTCTCCCCTCCCCCCTCTCCTCCCCTCCCCCCTCTCCTCCCCTCCCCCCCGTTCCCCTCCCTCCCCCCATTCCCCTCCCCTCCTCTTCCCCCTCCCCCCTCCCCCTCCCCCTCCCCCCTCCCCCTCCCCTCCCTCCCTCCCCCTTCCCCCTCCCCCTCCCCCTCCCCCTCCCCCCTCCCTCCCTTCCCCTCCCCCCTCCCTCCCTCCCTTCCCTCCCCCCTCCCTCCCTTCCCCTCCCCCTCCCCCCTCCCTCCCTTCCCCTCCCCCTCCCCCCTCCCTCCCTTCCCCTCCCCCCTCCCTCCCTTCCCCTCCCCCCTCCCTCCCTTCCCCTCCCCCCTCCCTCCTTCCCCTCCCCCCTCCCTCCCTTCCCCCCTCCCTCCCTTCCCCTCCCCCTCCCTCCCTTCCCCTCCCCCCTCCCTCCCTTCCCCTCCCTTCCCCTCCCCCCTCCCTCCCTTCCCCTCCCCCCTCCCTCCCTTCCCCTCCCCCCTCCCTCCGTTCCCCTCCCCCTCCCTCCCTTCCCCACCCCCCTCCCTCCCTTCCCCTCCCCCCTCCCTCCCTTCCCCTCCCCCCTCCCTCCCTTCCCCTCCCCCCTCCCTCCCTTCCCCTCCCCCCCTCCCTCCCTTCCCCTCCCCCCTCCCTCCCTTCCCCTCCCCCCTCCCTCCCTTCCCCTCCCCCCCTCCCTCCCTTCCCCTCCCTCCCCCTCCCCCCCCCCCTCCCTCCCCCTCCCCCCCCCTCCCTCCCCTCCCCCCCCCCCCCCCCTCCCTCCCCCTCCCCCCTCACCCTCCCCCCTTTCCCTCCCCCTCTTCTCTCCCCCCCCCTCTTCTCCCCTCCCCCCTCACCCTCCCCCCTTTCCCTCCCCCTCTTCTCTCCCCCCCCCTCTTCTCCCCTCCCTCCTCTTCTCCCCTCCCTCCTCTTCTCCCCTCCCTCCTCTTCTCCCCTCCCCCTCCTCTTCTCCCCTCCCCCTCCTCCTCCCCTCGACAATATGTGGTCGAGCAGGCCGAAGACACGCCCCGAGAAGCCGTGATTGGCCAGGCCGGGGTAAGAAGGGCCTGACTGCTCGCTGATTCGTGAAGAAAAGGAGGAGCACGAAGCAGCTCACTGGTTGGTGAAGAGAAGGACGAGTAGGAAGCATCACGCGTGACATTCTTGTGAGATTGGCACAATCGTGTGAGATTGGCAAGGCATGACAGATGACGTCAGAAGGCGGACTGCGCTGATTGGAGGAGAAGCGCCGATGACGTCAGGGTGGGACGTAAAAAGAACGCTCGAACCGGCATCTTTCTTCTTCTTCTCCTGATTCTCTTGTGCCTCGAGTCTCTCTTGTGCCTGCGCCTTATGGATGTCACAGTCGATAGCTGTGCGCTGACGATTTTCCCTTTTCTTCTTCACGTTCTGGACCTCAGTGCGGGTGGCAGTGTGCCGAGATTTTTGTACATTTTAAATCCAGTTCGTGGGAGTTATTGTTTGCAGGTTCGGGAACTGATGGCAGACCACAGGTAAGACCCTTCATTGCTTCCTTTCCCTTTCTTCCCCTGCATATATCGAGTCCGCATTTGATCAGTGCCTCGGAGTAAAGCTTGTTCGGCTGTTCGTTCCTGGGAAAGATTTTAATCGCCAGGAACGCGACTATATATGTGTGTGTGTGTGTGTGTGTGTGTGTGTGTGTGTGTGTGTGTGTGTGTGTGTGTGTGTGTGTGTGTGTGTGTGTGTGTGTGTGTGTGTGTGTGTGTGTGTGTGTGTGTGTGTGTGTGTGTGTGTGTGTGTGTGTGTGTGTGTGTGTATATATTTGAGGATAACATAGAATCGATCACTGGGACGAAGGTTTTTATGTCTGACGTTTCAAGCTCTTACTCGATTACATCGGAGACAGAGTTAAAAAAACACATACGGGTGCCATTTATATGTATATACATATATATATTGTTGTGGATATGAGGATTGTGTTTTTTTTATTGTGTTTTTTATTGTATAGTACATTGTAAAAATATCGCCCTCCTTGCTCCAGTTATGTATAAAGGTCAAAGTGCGTCCCGTAATTAGTTCATAAACACCACACGTTAGCCAATCATAGATTTCCCCCCTTGTTGACAGTTATATCCTTATTATGTGTATTAGTGTAAGGCTGTGTCTTCCTTTAATTGAAATACTCCATTGCACCAAGTGAAATAAGATAGATTCCCTTTCATTCCCATTCCCAAAACCTCCATTTCCAACTGCGTCATTGCCATTCGCATTGCCAACTACATTTGCCGCCATCACCCAAGGTAATCTCGGAGAAGAAAGGCGTGTCTCCACCTCGTCATAGAGGGGAGGAGTGAGCCAGCCCCAAACAACCAACCAAGTACAAGGGGTTTGGCTTGAGAGGGCGGAGAGAGAACGCTCGGGGAGGTTCACGAAGGTTCGAGGGTGTGGCATATATAACCCGCGGCCCCGACGCCCACACGAGAGTTGAGTAAGGGATCCCTGAAAGAGCAGCTTCATCCACCGCAGCTTCAGCCAGAGCAGCTTCAGCCAGAGCAGCTTCAGCCACCGCAGCTTCAGCCAGAGCAGCTTCAGCCAGAGCAGCTTCAGCCACCGCAGCTTCAGCCACAGCAGCTTCAGCCACAGCAGCTTCGGGGCCTTGACGGCAGTTTCGAGCGGGGCCGCGAAGGAACGGCGGCTGCTAAACGCACCGATCGAGAAAGGGCGGCGGCTGCTCATCCCCGACCCGACCGTGCTGCGGTTCCAGCTGAACCTTCCTCCCCCTCCAGCCATCCACCTCCTGCCATTCCTGTCATCATTCCCCACGTGAGTCTGTCTTTTGTTTGTTCTGTCCTGGGTTAATTAAGACTGTAGGTAAGCTAGCATTGCACTGTCTCTGATTTCTTCTGTATATTATTTTATTATCTTTCCTTCTTCCTTGGTTTCTTTTGATTGTGTAAATAGTAGGAATAAATTTAGTAGCATTTCAAACCTTTTTGTCTCCTTCTTCTTCTTCTTCTTCTTCACATCCGTATCGCCTTTGTCCTTTCCCTATTGAATATCTGTGGCGCGATTCGGCAACGTCCAGGAATCGGGTTAGTCGGTGTAACTGTTAGGGCCGCGGCGCCATCCGCTCGGCAAACCAACATCTTATCCGCAGTCCGTAACAATATATATACACACACATACACACACATATATATATATATATATATATATATATATATATATATATAGTATATATATATATATATATACAGTGGAACCTTGACTTACGAGTGCACCAACTTACGAGTTTTTCGAGATACGAGCCGTCGCTCGGGCGGTTTATTGCTTTGAGATGCGAGCCGAGATTTGAGTTACGAGCTTTCGCCACCCGCCACCAGGTGGGTTCCGGTCACGTGGTTATCTTGCCGTGCAAGTATCTCTGCCGTATATCGCTGCATTTTTGTTTTCGCATGTTGGTTATTTTGAGTTTACGCCAGCCGCCACCAGGTGGTTCCGGTCACGTGGTTATCTTGCCGTGCAAGTACAGTATCTCTGCTGTATATCGCTGCATTTTGTTTTCGCATGTTGGTTATTTTGAGTTTACGCCAGCCGCCACCAGGTGGGTTCCGGTTACGTGGTTATCTTGCCGTGCAAGTACAGTATCTCTGCCGTATATCGCTGCATTTTTGTTTTCGCATGTTGGTTATTTTGAGTTTACGCCAGCCGCCACCAGGTGGGTTCCGGTCACGTGGTTATCTTGCCGTGCAAGTACAGTATCTCTGCCGTATATCGCTGCATTTTTGTTTTCGCATGTTGGTTATTTTGAGTTTACGCCAGCCGCCACCAGGTGGGTTCCGGTCACGTGGTTATCTTGCCGTGCAAGTATCTCTGCCGTATATCGCTGCATTTTTGTTTTCGCATGTTGGTTATTTTGAGTTTACGCCAGCCGCCACCAGGTGGGTTCCGGTCACGTGGTTATCTTGCCGTGCAAGTACAGTATCTCTGCCGTATATCGCTGCATTTTTGTTTTCGCATGTTGGTTATTTTGAGTTTACGCCAGCCGCCACCAGGTGGGTCCGGTCACGTGGTTATCTTGCCGTGCAAGTACAGTATCTCTGCCGTATCTCTGCCGTAACCAGTTTATTTCTTTACATTGTCTTATATTATGTACAGTATATACGAGGTCGTGCTTGTTTATACATTATTTGTTATTTATAAAGTACATTTTTCTTATTTAAAAACACGTAACAAAAAAAATTGGTGTGGTTTTTTGGGGCTGGAACGGATTAATAGCATTTCAATGCATTTTAATGGGAAATTTGATTTGAGAAACGAGCAATTTGAGTTACGAGCTCGGTCACAGAACGAATTAAACTCGTAAGTCAAGGTTCCACTGTATATATATATATATATATATATATATATATATATATATATATATATATATATGTAATATATAGATTATATATATATATATATATATTATATATACTAGGGCATGCCCGTACTATATCTATATCTAAAATTATATCCCCCCCCCTCTATTTACATGAAATGGTTTGGTCCAAAGCGAACGGCTTGCGAGTACGGTGACAATCCCCCCCCTCTATTTACATGAAATGGTTTGGTCCATTCGCAAAGCCAAAGCGAACGGCAGTTACGAATCGCAGTTACGATGAATCGCAAAGTAGTTTTAATTAGTTTTAAAACATAGTTTAACGCCAACATAGTTTGCCAACGTGAAATAAATGAATACGCTCTCAAATGTGCCGTCCGAGGCAGAGTCTGTTCGGCACGTTCGGCACACGTGATAGCTCGCTGCTCTCTGATTGGTTGAATCGTTTTTTGGACATAGCTCGGTAACTACTTGTCCGATTAATATGAAACCTTGAAAAGGCACATCCTCGGGTCCCCAGCAATATACCTGGCAAGTTTCAAGTATATCGGACCGGTAGTTGTCGAGAAACAGCGGTCGCATACACACACACACACAGACAGAGATTAGTGGAATTATAGATAGATATATATATATTATATATATATATATATATATATATATAATATTTATATATATATATATATATATATATATATATATATTATATATATATATATATATATATATAATATATATATATATATATATATATAAATATATATATATATATATATATATATATATATATATATATATATATATATATATATATATATATATATATATATATATATATATATATATATATATATATATATATATATATATATAAATATATATATATATATATATATATATAATATATATATAT